>NW_024064775.1:549043-573696 GCF_009727055.1 Benincasa hispida | reverse complement strand
GCGTTCGTGCGCATCAGAGCGTAGAGATGCTTCTGCCATTGTTTGTATAGTTTTCCCTTTGTGCTTTTAAGACTTTCATGCTGTAATTTCTGTATGATTTGTATAACCATTTTTTTTAAGTCGACTGTAAATGATTGTTTACATGATTGTAATTTGAAATAGTCTTGTTCCGCTGCTCATGGAAATCTCGATTTCGATTTCCTTCAGGAAGATCATTTTTTCAGGCAATGGGTATACTCAAAGAATTCCATTAGTTGCGTATCAACGTTCTAACAAAAAATACTTGTTTACAACAAAAATCCCAAGTTCACCAAGGTAAATGCATTAAAAAGGGAAAATTTTAGTGAATAGTGTTGCTACAGTTGGTGGCAAACTTGCTTTGGGAAAAAATGTATTAGTAGCTTATATGTCATGGGAAGGTTACAATTCATGCTATCTTTATTAATACTAATTACCCACAAATTGAAGATAAAATTGAGTCAGAAGATCGAATAAAATTTTTAAACTTTTTACTCGATGCAATTATAACTCCTTACAATGCTAAAACAAGTCGTCAAAACTTGATTGGAATAAGAGAAATCAGTAGAAAACGTTCCTTGATGGTCATACACATTAATCGACAAGTTAAAATGGATGTCAAGACAACCTTTCTAAATGGCTATCTTGAAGAGAGTATCTATATGTCTCAACCATAGGGGTTTATAGAGCAGAGTCAAGAGCAAAAGGTTTGCAAGCTTAAAAGATCCATTTATGGGTTAAAACAAGCATTTCAATCTTGGAATATGAGATTTGACACTGTGATTAAATCTTATGGCTTTGAACAGAATGTTGACAGATCTTGTGTTTACAAGAAGATTGTCAGCAAGACTATAGTTTTTTTTTTGGTTTTATATATTGATGATATTCTACTCATTGGAAATGAGGTAGGGTTCTTGGCTGACATTAAGAGGTGTCTGGTATCGCAATTCCAAATGAAAGATTTAAGAGATGCACAATATGTTATATGAATCCAAATAGTTCGAAATCGCAAGAATAGAACGCTAGCATTATCTCAGGAATTTCATATAGATAAGATGTTGTCTAGATACAAAATGAAAAATTTCAAGAGAGGTATATTACCTTTGAGGCATGGAATTCATTTTCCTAAGGAACAATGTCCTAAGAGACCTCAAGAGGTTGAGGTTATGAAACAAATTCCCTATGCATCCGTAGTTGGAATTTTGATGTATGCCATGTTGTGTACATGCCATGACATATGCTGTGAGACCTCAAGATGTGATCGTCACACAGATAGCCCCAGAAGACAATTTAGTTGATCCCTTTACAAAGGCCCTCACAGCTAAAGTGTTTGAGGATCACTTAGTCGGATTAGGACTACGAGATAGATAAATCTAGGGCAAGTGTGAGAATTAATGGGTATCTGATACCCTAGTTTATTGTATTTATTCTCTCATACTCAACATTATATATATTTGTATATATGTAAACCCACTGAAGTTTTAGTCCAAGTAGGAGTTTGTTGGATTTTATATCCCAAAACTCGTGGTTTGTAAACTATAAACTTATTCGATTATCAATAAAGATGTTATTAAGGTTTATTTACTAAAGTTGTTATTGAATGTATGAATTGATAATTTTGTTTTAGAAAGAACCTAAATCCAATAAACTAAGATCCATAGCTATTACATGAGCATTTGAACTTTATGTGGAGACATAAGAGTGGATGCGGCCCACTTTGTATTTAGTAAAAATGATTTGATCCTGAATCGTTCATGTGGAGACATGGGAATGGGGGCGTCCTATGCAAAAAGTTTGTATAAAATCGGACCAAGAAATACGTTACTCTTACTTTATAACGTTGTTTATTGTATAAGACTGACTATTTCAAAGCGATGACCTAGGTAACTTGACCTTAATCTTGAGCTAAAAATGAACTCCTGTTTATTCGGAGTTATCCTTATATTTGCATGGGTGAGGATTAGTTTAATAGTGCTGGCTCAATAAGCACCCCATTTCAGAGGTAAGATCAGGTAAATAGCTGGAAACATAGGATGTAAGACAAAATTCACTCCTACCCACTTTTAGGGATAGTAGAGAGGTTGTTCCCTTAAGTGCCGAGTCCGGGTCTTGAACAAGAGGTCCCATCCTCTCATTGGCCTAAGAGGGACTCAGTTTGATGATTGGATCACAAACCAATTGTTCATTAGAGTATCAGTGGAACTTAAGTAACAAGATGTAATTTCGGGGGTAAAATAGCTTTTGACCCAGCCGTTATTACGAACAACCTATGAAGGCTTGACTTACTGATCACAGTTAAATCAAGTTGACAGAAATATATCTACAGTGAGAATAGTGCAACTACTAGACTTTAGTGGAGTGACCCAGAAGTTAAGAATGTTGATTAATTCAGTTTAAAGAGTTTGACCAATTAATCTTGGATCGATGAAGCTCATGATCGGTAGGTTCATTAAGTCCCCCTACTAGCTCACAGATGGATTAAACCTTAGAATAGCTCACAAACGGATTAATTTTTTCTAGTTCTGCCACAACAAGCCTGTCGAAAGGAAGGACAATATTAGAAGCAAAAACTATAATATCTTATTGATTTCTAAAGTTTACTCTTATATTGATCCATGCAAACACCTTTTGAAGGGATACGTTCTCAGGCTACCACGAGGGTGAGCATGAATCTCACGTTGTAAATAGTGAAAAATATCATAGGATCTGTTGACACACATCCTTCTCCCACTTACTATAAATACTTTCTCAAATTCACCATATATTGACCCATCAAATACTTTTTCGAAGGGGGACGGTCCCAAGGCCCCAGAGACCGAGCATGAATCTCACTTTGGGAATTTATCAGGAGAGTGTGAGAAAAATGACATATCATATACATTTTTCTCCCACTAAGTATTTTGAAGTTAGAGTTTATTACTTAGGTAAATTTAGGCTAAATCATTTATTTAGGTGAATATTATGTTGCCAAATATAATATTTATGTTGAATAGTTTAACAATATATGGTTATCTAAGTTTATTGAACTTTTTAATAAACCAATCTTGTTATTGTATGCTTTTAATCTAATTACAAATTAAAAACATAAAGATTAATTAATGAATTTAAACCCTTTAAAATTCAATCAAATATCTATGTAGCATGTAATCTTATACTACCAGTTTTAATTATTCATTAATTATCTCATATAACATTTATATCTAAATTAATGAAATATAAAACTTTTAACATGCACCTCTGATGACATAACTAATTATTAAACATAACACTTATCTTTTAATTAGTGAATATTATATTTCATGCATGCATACAATATAATATTTATATTTAATATGATGCATGAGATACTTAATCTATGGTAGGATTTTAATCTATATGACATACTTTATGCAACACATAAATCACATTATAGTTTCTACATGCATCAAATGAATAAATAAATTAAATAGCAATAATAGGCGATTTATGGCATTCCTAAAATTAAATTAATATAAAATTATAATAATTAAATAAAAAAATAATTTTAGGCGTACAAACTACCATTTAGTGGTCTGCTGAAAATGGGCAACTCTATCCACAAATTTTGGACGAACTCTAATGAAAATTACTTCAGTTTCTGGAGTTTCCATGTCGCATAAATAATGAGGGTGAGACAATCAAAAGCTTTAGTGGCGCAACGATGACAAACGGCATCTGCACACAAAATCCCCACAAATTTACATTCCAAAGTTGTATTTTCCCTCCATTTTGGACCTCTTTCGCAGCAACTCCTAGCCAACACACCGACACAAACTTATAGACTGAATTTACAGTTTGAAAATGCCTAAAACTATGGGCTTTCATTGATCATATCAACATAAAAGCTGCAAACGTAAATGCCAAAAACTGAAACCATCTAGTATGCAAACCACAGTTAACAATCATATATCACATGTATTGAAATTACTACCTGCCAAACTTTTCAAACTTTAAATCCAAATCAAAATCAAAGCAAATCATTGTCTTTGATAATGAAGTAATTGAATTCCTAGGAAATGCATTTGATCACCTTTCACATTAAGCTTTTATTTAGAAATAAAATTTAGAAAAGCATAAAACAGAAAATTACAGAATCATAAACATACCGTACTTCAATGGTTAAGCATGAAAAGGGAAAGGAGAATAGATTACTGTACTCCAGCGAATTCCTCCTCCTCTGTGAGAACGCCTCCAAAAGAATTTCCTTGCTATGACTCTGACAATTACTCAGAAAGGGTAAGGAAAATGAGAGGGAGAGAATTTTTTTTTTTCCAAAGAACCTTTCTCTTGTAAAATTGAGAGAGAATAATGAAGAGGGAAATTCTTCAACAATTATACAACCCCTTCAAAATTAGAGATGTATTTAAATAGAGAAAACGAGTGTAACTCCCCGCTCTCCCATCCCTTTCATTAAGAAGGGGTGATATTTACTTATTTAATATAAATAAATAAATAATTTAATCAAATATCTTATATTTAATTAAATGCATATTTAAATAATATTTAAATGTATAATTCTCTTATAACCTATCGTTTTAATGTGAATCTCATTCATATTAACTTTTAATCTACTGTTTTATTATTTGAATCATAAATCTCCCATGTTTAATTTTGAACCTTATTCAAAATTAACTATATATTATAATATATAGATGCATTATATTAATGGAAAATTTTCACAAATAGAAAAACATGTCAAACTATTTACAGAAATAAAAAAAAAATACTGATAGATATTGATAGACTTCTATCAACGTTTATCACATAGTATCAATGATAAACTTTTATTAATTTCTATCACTGATAGACACTGATAGACTTCTATCAGTCTCTATCAAAGAATATTAAATTTTTTTATTTTGTGTAAATAGTTTTCCTTATTTTTCTATTTTTAAAAACCTCCCTATATTAATTGTATCATATACAAATAACATATGTTTTCCTAAATCAATTTGAGCATTTTAAATTATTCTTTCAAAACTTTTGGTTCTTGTTAATCCGTTGTGAACTTGAAAGAGGACCTAATGAACTTACAGATTGTAAGTTCCAGTAATTTAATATTAACTAATTAAACTCTTAAATTAATTAACCAATAATCATTCACTATGGGGAAAACCACTTTAGACCATACTTGCACTTAAATAGGAGATTCAAGAAGTTTGTCACATCCAAATTTGTCATATGGGATGGGAAAATATGTCATTATCCTGGTATGAAAAATTTGCTTCCACATTTTTTTTCCTTCAGAGAGGCTTGATAGAGATCAATTAAGTGTTTCGACGTACGACATGTACGTGACCAATGCCTAGTCATTCCGCATCGGATGTATTTATTTTCAACACTTTTTGGACTTTTATCTTGTAGAGTTTTTTCTTTATGATCATCATTTTGTGTGGTTCTTTTGAAATTTGAATAATTAGACTGACTACCACGAAAATAATAATTATTTTTTCCTCTGCCACGCAACCTCGATCGTGATCACAACCTCGACTACAATTATTAACATTCACAACATTCACTTCAGGGAATGGTGTTGTTCCAGTTGGTCGAGATTCATGATTTTTCATCAATAACTTGTTATTTTGTTCAGCCACGAGAACACATGAAATTAGTTTAGAATATTGTTTAAAAATTTTCTCTCGATATTGCTGCTGTTGGAGCATATGGGAGACATGAAATGTAGAAAATGTCTTCTCTAACATATCAACATCAGTAATTTCTCTATGCAAAACAACAATTTCGAATTGATTTTAAATAATGGAGAATTGTAATCACTTACTAATTTAAAATCTTGTAGAATTAAATGTATCCACTCATAACGAGCTTTAGGAAGAATAACTGTTTTTTATGATCATACCTCTCTTTCAAAATTTTTCATAAGATATGAGGATCTTTTATTGTAAGATACTCCATTTTCAATCCCTCATGGAGATGATGAAGATGGAAAACCATAGCTTTTGTTTTGTCCCGACTCGATGACATATTTTCTTCTTTAATTATTTCTCCAAGGTTCATAACATTCAGGTGGATTTCGGTATCGAGCACCTATGGCAAATAATTATTGTCATTAATGTTAAGGGCTGCAAATTCTAATTTGTAAGGTTGGTCATGACAACACTATCACAAAATTATTGTATTTATATTAGAAATCTAATAGATATTAAATGTGCAAAATAACATTAAATTTATTAATTATAATAAAGAAAAAAACCCGACCTATCTTTAGGACCTATTTTTAGTGGGAGAAACGATAAGAGCTCGTGTCGATAGCGTGTTGTAAATTTGAGGAGCACAATGAGAACACGAATACCAATAAAATATAATATATAAAATAAATAAATATAAAAATATAAAATATAACAATTTCTTAGAATTCTCCACTTTCTCCAAAAATCATGGATTTTGCCCAATTTGTGTGTGTTTTTATAAAGAAATCACAGTAAGGATTTGCAATTATAACTGTATATGTTGACGACTTAAATATAATTGGAACTCGTGAAGAGGTTTCAAAGGAAAGAATTTGAGATTAAAAATCTCGGAAAAACAAAATTTTGCTTGGTTTACAAATTGAGCATTTAGCATATGAGATATTTCTTCATCGTCAACTTATATAGGAAAAGTTTTGAAAAGATTTTTTATGGACAAAACATATCCATTGAAAATTCCAATGGAAGTTCATTTACTAGATATGAAGAAAGATATATTTCGACTTCGAGATGATAATGAAGAACTAATTGGTCCTGAAGTATCATATCTTAGTGGAATTGGTGCACTTACGTATCTTGCTAATAATATAAGACCAATTATTGCATTTTCGGTAAATTTATTAGCTAGATATAGTTCTTCTCCAACAAAAAGACATTGAAATTGAATTAAGCATAGACTCCGTTATCTCTGAGGAATGACTGATATGATTTTGTTTTATTCAAATAAATCAAATTTTGATCTAGTTGGTTATTCAGATTCTGGGTATTTATCTGATCCACACAAAGCTAGATCTCAAACAGGTAATCTATTCACATGTGGAGGAACTGTTGTATCGTGGCGGTCAATGAAACAGACCATAACGGCTACTTCCTCAAATCATACTGAAATTCTTGGGATTCACGAGGCTAGCGGAGAATATGTATGACTAAGATCAATGACTCAACACATTCGTGAAACATGTGGCTTGTCTTCTAATCTTCCGACAATATTATATAAAAACAATACAACATGCATATCCCAAATCAAAAGAGGATATATTAAAGAAGATAGAATAAAACATATTTCACCAAAGTTTTTCTACAGTGTTGATCTTGAAAAAAATGATGACATCACTGTACAACAATTTTGTTCGAAGGATAACTTGATAGACTTATTTATAAAATCATTACCAACCGCAACCTTTGAAAAATTGGTGCACAACATTTGAATACGGCGACTTAGAGATCTTAGGTGATGTTTTTATGAGGGAAAGTAAATATATTGTATTCTTTTAGGAGTATATGTTATATGAAATATGTAATCTTTTTCCTTTACTAGGTTTTTTTCCTATTGGGTTTTTCTTAGTAAGGTTTTAATGAGGCATATTTCATATATATAATGAACATCTAAGGGAGAGTATTATAATATAATAATATGTGTTAGATAGATACCCAAACTTAGTGTCAAAAGCCAAGTATCCTCCTTCATTACCACATGTGTTGGCAATATGTCATATAACAACCTATGCTTAGTGTCAAAATGTACCACATCCTACTTGCTAAAATTGCTATAAATAAGTGGCCATTTGTGGATTTTAAAAACACACATACATTTGGCAAAATCCATGAATTCGGGAGAAAATGGAGAATCTTGAGAAATTTTCATATTTTATATCTTGTTACTTATTTATTTTATATAATATATTATATTTATTTTAATAAACAATTTTTATTGATATCCATGTTCCATTGTGCTCCTCAAATCCATGAACACTTCCTTAACTTGTTGGTTAAATTATACATTTATACTAAAAAAAAAAAAAAAACTTTCCCCTTTTTAATTAATTAGTATCCTAAATTTAGTTATTTCATTGACACTATTATTTCATTTATAAAAAAAATTCCATTTTATGTAGTGTTTAAATGTCATATCCCATTAAGTTATTTTTGACAGAGTTTGCACAATAGCAAGAGACGGTTGGATAGAATAAAAGGTTTATCATGAGAAAAAATTTAGGTAATAGATCAATAATGGCAGCTAAGTAAAAATATTAATACGCAACTTGAGAATGGGGAAAAAAAAAAAAATTCCAACTCCTAAATCTGTCAAGTTGTAAACTTTATAAATTTTGTCAAAATTCACCTCAAACATAGATATGTGATATGTCTTAACCTTAAAAGTTAAAAAAAAATGTGGCAATTTTAACCCTCTCACTTCAAATATCTTTTTTAAAAAACTTTTATAGTATGTATTCGATGAATTATAAAACATATGTTTATAACTTTAAAGTTAAATTTTTGTGCGTTAGACAAAGGGCCAAGTTTAAGTATTTTTTTTACAATTTAACCTTCAAATAATTCAACGTTAGAGACAAATCCATGTAGAGATCAGGAACATGTGTACCCTTAATTTATAGTATTTATTATTTATCTATTTTTATTTGCATGATCACTTTTATATACTTAGTGCTAGATGAACTATATTCATTTTGACATTATAATTTGTAGTTAGTTGGAACTTTTAGAATTTACTCCATCTTTTAAATTTACATATGAATATACAAATATACAAAGTAATAATAATAATTGTTAGTATTTCTTTTTTAGAAAATTTAATTCCAGAAACTTAATTATTTTTTCAAAATCTTAAAAATTTCAAGTTGATTTAGGGGATATTCCTACAACCGTTTTTGTTAATTTTTTAATAAATATTATATTAAACATAAAAAATGTCTCATAGTTTTAAGAACTTTTTTTTAAATGGTAGGTTTTTGTCAAAGTAAAAAAATAACAATAAAAGTAGTTTGTTTGAGACGTAAAATTTTAATTTTATATTTAACTGAGTCTTAAACTTTCAATTTTGTATATAATTTTAAATAAGTTGAAAACTTGTTACCCACAATATAAACATTTTGGAATATGTCAAAAATCTACTTGATATAAAATTAATACTCTAAGAATATGTTAAATAAAAATTAAAAATTCAAAAATCTATTAAAAATTTTAAATCACAAGGACCAACCATATAGTTACAAATCTAAAATTTTAAAGATGATAGTTATAATTTAAGCTAATGTAAAATTATGCATACTGAACTTACATTTTTGGATGTTTGGTATTAAATGTATTTTTTGTTGGGAAATTATTTCAAATGGTAAAACTGCTGAAAATATTTATAAGATATAACAAAATTTTAAAACTATCAATGATAGACGTTGAAAGACACTGATAGACTTCTATCAATGTCTATCAATGTCACTGATAGACACTGATAGACTTCTATCCATGTGTATCGATGTTACTAATAGAAGTCTATCAGCATCTATCATTGATAATTCTAAAATTTTGTTTATTTTATAAATATTTTAGTTCATTTTTCTATATTTAAAAATAGTCAATTTTTTATTTAAACAAAAATTAATTAAAGGAAAAAAATTACTATACTCATTATTATTCTTATTATTATTATTATTTATTTATTTATTTATTTTCTTTTTCTCTCTTAAAATATTCTGGTTGAATTTTATTATTTATAGCTCGTGTTATTATTATTAATATTATTTTGTTTGTTTGTTTAGTACTATTCTGATTGAAGGTTGAACCGCCATAAATGGCGTCTGATTTTGTTTAAAAATAAAATAATTTTCTTAGTTTCAATTTAACACGTTGTTTTGTTTCTTCTTCGAGTATTTTAATTACTTACTAAAAAAAAGTATTTTAATTAGAAATTATTTTTTGCTATTTTCTAATTGCAATTACGTGTCAACTCGATTTCGTTTGCCGGGGGTGTCTTGTCTGCGTAACTTGCGCTCGCGAATGAGTCAAGCAGCCGAGTCAAAATATCGTTCCTTTGTTCCGTTGCTACATGCATTTTTAAATATCTAATTTATTTTTGGGAGATTTTCAAAAATAAAAAGAAATAAGAAAAATTATTTATACAAAATAACAAAATTTAATCTTCTTTAATAGGGACTAATAGAAATTTGTTGGTGTCTATTAGTAATAGAAACTTATACAAGTCTATCAGTAATAAAAACTGATAAAAGCTTATTATTAATACTATCAGTGATAGAAACTGATACAAGTTTATTCGTTAGTGTCTATCAGTGATAGAAACTGACAGAATTTTGACATTAATAGAAACTGATAGAAGATTATCAATGTCTGTTATTGATATTATAGTGATAGAAACTGATACAGTCTATCACTGATAGACATTAATAGAAGCTTATCAATGTTTTTTGTTATTTCTGTAACTAGTTTTACATTTTTTCTATCTGTGAAAATTTTCCTATATTTATTTTTTTAAAAAATCGTTATTTAATAATATTTTTCTTATAAATTTTAAAAACATATTCAAATATTATATTTTCATGAATGAGAATTATTATTATTATTTAATAAATTTTACTAAAAATTAATTTTGAGGGACTCAATTTAAGATGTAGGAAAAATGTAGGAACTAAAATTGAACTTATAAACGTATAAAAAATAAAATCAAACAAATCTCTAATTATATGACCAAAATAGTATTTTAACTATAAATACAATATTTCCTTTTGAGAAATTTCCATTTTATTTGCGAGTGAACTGAATGCGTCCTTTGAATTATGATCACGTTTAGGGCAAGTGAAACATAGTCCATCCATGGTAATTTAAAAAGTAGGTCCCATTTGATTAATATTATTGTTTATTTGTTCAAATTTGATCTCTAATGTTACCTCTAATTCCAACCAATTAAGGTTAAATGATGTTTACTTTAAAATGTTAGTCTAAATTAAACTTATTTGTAAACTATCACCAAATTATGTAAATTAAATTTTCAATTATCAACAATTAATGGCAAAACATTTGTAATGAGACATTTAGATAAGAAAATCGAGCATAACACATTTATTTAATTCAATAGTAATTTTTTCCTTTAAAAAAATATGTGTTTCTTATTAGCCCAATAATAAATAAAAATAAAATCTAAATAGAAAAGAGATTTTTTTTTAAAAAAAATTAATGGTTAACATGAATATGTTATTAATTAATTGTTAATACAAAATTTTATGACAAATAACTTAGATTTAAAAATTTATAATAACTAAAAACTCATTAACAAAAGGAAAAAAGGATAAAAAAACGAATTAAAGGAAAGAGAAGTGAAATGGGAGAGTTATACAAAGATTTAAAAGGTGAAAATGACAATTGAATAGTAAAAGGGAAAAATTAAGGGTAATTACAATTGATAGTATTTTTAGAAATAATAACCAAGTGTATAACATCATTTAAAAAAAATTGTAAATATAGACAAGTCTATTAGCGATAGACTTCTATCGTTGATAGACTCTTACCAGTTATGTGATCTATCACTGATAGACTCCTACCAATAATATAGTTTATCACTGATAGACTATTTAAATTTGGCTATATTTGCGATTTTTTTAATATTATGTTATATTTACTAATATTTTGGGTCTAATATCTATATTTGCAACTGTCTCAAAAATTAATTAAGAAATGTTAGGATGGAAGCGATAGATAGAGAACGGATGATGGAAATAATAGATGGGGTTAGAAGGGTAATAGTGTTCTCTAGTTTCATTAACACTCAAAGACATTGATAAACTATTCTTCTAACTACTCTTAGAGAAATTTTAAATCTATCGATCTTAAACCATCTCCAATTATGCATTCATTTTTTACTTTGAACTACCTCTCTCAAATGTTATATTTTAAGCCTAAGTTCAATTAAGGGCCATAAGATAACATGGAATAATTTAACGCCATCTAGAGACCTAAGGGATCTCATCAACCAAAAGGCCCTCTGACAGAAGTGATTTTGTCGGGGCTTGCAAACCACAAATCAAATACATTTATATAATATTGATCTCTACAGCAAAGGCATGAAGATAAAAGATAAAAGGGTAAATGTAACTTAAGGTTGGAAAAATAGTTCTAAGAGAGAGAAACGATTCCAATGCAATTCCGATTATCAAATTTCTTATTTAAACATGTATTTGATTTACGTGCTCACAATGACTTACTTGATCCAACCAACTCATTGGCATAACGGACTACCAACTCAACCAAATACACGCCCTAATCTAAATGCCTTAGTGTTCTATTAGGTTGGAAAGCATCGATATAGAACTTACAATACTTGCATTAACATCTAGGCTTCTATTGTGTGAATAAGTAACTAGGTAGCCCAATTATTTAAACAATTTGTCTTTGAACCTAGGTTTTTCATGCATTATAAGTCTATAAGAAACCTATATTCCTTAGCATACATGATTCAACCTTTGCGAGTTGGGTGATTTTTGATAGACGAGTAAAAGAGAAATGTGCAAGCCAAAAATCTATAGTTAAAACATACATTCATGGTAGGAGAGTTGTGGTCCAATTAACTATAATTCTTTGTTTTGCAGGCCCAAATATTCAACATAAACGGGCTACTTCACTTTAAGACTAAGCCCAAAACCTCAAAAACCTTCAGCTCGAACCAAATCTAATGAGTTAGTGGGATTAGGAAAGATTTTTTTTCCTTCAGCCTGATGATGATCCTTCTCTACCATGTACCATCTAGGTCAGAGCATTCAATTCAGATTGTCAATCACTCTGAATGCACTATCTGAGAGAAGTCTGAAGGCTATACGAGAGAGAAAACCATTTCTCTCTATGCTCTGTTCAACTTTGTTCTTGAGGTTTCAGAAGGGAAGACGATATTCTTGAGTTTTAAATCTTCAATGGTTTACCTACATGTGAGCAAAAACGTGGGAGATGCAAAGAGGAACAACAAGATGGTAGAAGAAGAAAGAAAGGCCTGTCCACTGTGCAAAAGGGAGGGTATTTTTTATTGCTTCTTCTTTGAATTTACTTTTACATAATAATTATTTCCCTTTGAATTTAATTTTACTCTCTAACTCTTCCCCTTTTATACAGGTTCTTATTTTCAAAGGAAGAAACTCATAGTGAGCTGGTGGTTACAACAAACAAAATAGAAAGAAGAATCAAAGAGAAGCTGTCTACTACTCTCTTTATCTTAGTTCTTTCTATCACAATCTCCACCTTTGTAATCATCCAGTGAACCTTTCCCTTTTACTTGTAGAGCTGACTTTGAGCTAACCCTTTTCAGATAACTCGAACCCAATGAGGTCCAAGCAACGACCAAGTTTGCTTTGAGGAACAGTCTTGGTCAACATATTAGCTGCGTTATCTGAGGTGGAAGCAACCGCAAAGATAAGTTGACTACTACTCTTCTTATCTCGGTTCTTTCTATTACAATCTTCACCTTTGTAATCATCTAGTGAACCTTTCCCTTTTTACTTGTAGAGCTGATTTTGAGCTAACTCTCTTCAGGTAACTTGAACCCAAGGAGGTCCAAGCAATGACCAAGCTTACTTTGAGGAACTATCTTGGTCAACATATCAACCGTGTTATCTGAGGTGTGTATTTTTACTACCTCAATTTCACCTTTCTCAATTTCTTGTCTGATAAAGCGGTACTTAACGTTGATGTGTTTAGTTCTACTGTGAAACTGTTGATTTTTAGACACACAGATAATGCTCTGATTGTCATAATATATTCTCACTTTAGTTTGTGTAATGCCGAAATCGTTTAGTAATCTCTTTAGCCACAAAACCTTCTTTGACAGCCTTGGACAGAGTTATAAACTCAGCTTCTGTTGTGGATAGGGCCACAACAGATTGTAGAATTGCTTTCCAATTTATTAGATTGTTTCCGCATAGGAAAACATATCCACATAGTGAGCGTCTCTTATCTAGGTCCCTTGCATAATCAGCATCCACATAACCATACATTTCATCATTAGATGGGTCATTCTATTTGTATAGGATTCGAGCTTCCTTAGATGAATAAAGATACCTTAGTATCCATTTAATTGCTTCCCAATGACGTTTACCAGGGTTGGACATGTATCTACTGACCAAACTTGTAGCATAGGGCAGGTCTAGTCTTGTAGAGGTCATTAGATACATCAATGATCCCACTTCCTAGGAGTATGGAATTTCCTTTGTATGGTTAATGTGTTCCTCATCTGTGCTTTTAGAACTAGCAGCTGAGCGTTTAAAATGCGGTGCAAGGGGAGTGACAACAGACTTAGCATCATCCATTTTAAACCTCTGTAGTACTTTCTCACACTAACCAGCTTGACTTACATAAAGTCTGTCTTGCTTTCTATCTCTGTTGATTTCAATAACCAAGAATCATCCTAGATTCCCCTAGGTCTTTCATGTCAAACTCTTTCTTTAGAAGAGTCTTGACTTGTCCTAACACTTTCTTGGAGCTTCCAGCTAACAACATGTCATCTATATATAGGAGTAGATACACTGGTCCTTTAAAGCTTTTAATATTAGTATACACACATCAGTTGTAGGAGCTTATCTTAAATCCCATTTTAGAGATTACTTCATCAAATCTGTCATACCAACACCTAGGTGACTGTTTGAGCCCATAGATTGATTTGTTTAGTAGACATACTAAGTATTCTTCTCATTTCTTCACATACCTTTGGGGCTGTTTCATATTGATAGTTTCATTCAAAAAACCATGTAGGTGTTGGGGTTGATGCCCTAAAGTCTCGTGTCCTGTAGTTTGTAAACAGTATGTACGAACGTTTGTGTTGTTAATATATGATATTTACTTCACATCTTGTATTTTGCTCATTTGCTTGTTTTATTTGATTTACCACAAAACAATAAATATACAATCCTTGGTTATCTGTATGTGACTCAAGCATGTATGTGGTGACATACAAGTGGATCATGTCTTGAGTGATAACCAAAATGGTCTGTAGTATATGGATAAAAGAGGGAAACCTTATCCTGGTAACGCTACAGACGCAATCCGCTTTGTGGAATGGTCACAAGTGTTGTAACTTGTCACAGATGGTCTAATCCTGATCATTCATGTTGGGGACATGCGAGCGGGGGTGTCCTAAACAAAGAGTTTGTATAAGACCTGACCACGAAGTGTTAACATCACTTTATATAACACCGTTCATGACAGAGACTTCACTTCACTAGGATGACCATAGGTAACATGACCTCAATCCTGAGTGAGTTGAGAACTCTTACCATTGAGGGCGGTCCTTTGATTTGTATGGGTGCGAGTGGCCAGGTTGCCGATTCAAACCTACCATTTTGGGGATTCGTCTGATTTGGGAGCTGGGAACTCAACTACACAAGATAGAATTCACTCCTTCCCCGAGGCAGGGGTAAACTCCCTTAAGGGCTGATTCTGGGGCTTGAACGATGTGGCGCCACACACCTTCTCTTGGCCCGAGAGGTGTTCACACATAGTTGGACTATGTTGTATTGTTCATTTAGAGAAATCAGTGGTACTTAAGGAGTGAGATGTAACTACAGGGGCATAACAGGTTTGGCCTAACTGTACTTACGAGCATATTGATGGGTCATCGTACTCATGATTGATTATATCTAATGGACACAGAAATATATCTGTGGTAAGAAGCGTTCAACTGTTGGTATTTAGTGGAATGCCTGATAGTTAACAGATGATGGATCTTGTGGGCTAAAGAAGTTTAATTAGCTATTCACGTATCATTGGAGCTTCGAACCACAGGTCCGATAGCTTGGATAAAGTCGAGAACAAGTATTTGGGTTAATTTGAAATGTTCAAATTAACAAGAGGAAGTTCGATTATATATGATATAATTGGATTGGTTAATTATATATGATATAATTGGCTAAATGTATAAGATACATTATTTTGGAGGAAATAAGATATAAATATGATTTATATCAAGTAGTGGAGAAATACTATAGTAGATATGTGATATCAAACTATAGATAAAAATATAAATGATATATATTTATTAATTAATTAGTTGGTTAATTATTAAGATAATTATGCCAAGTTTCATGTTCGGACGTGGGTTAGTGGGCAGCGTTGGTTATTTAACCGATGAGTTAAAATGAAAATAGTTTTCATTTTTTCACCGTCCGTCGATTCGCCCAAAAGATTTCATGAAAGCGCGCTGGTGTTTTGTAAAACTATCGTTCGAGAGCCTATATGATAGTTGCTTTTCCGCTTAAACGATCGTCCACTGTTTCCTACACGATCAGATAGCTTCTCTAAATGATCATATAGTGTAGCTCCTCCTAAATGATCATTTGGATTTAACTAAATGATCGTATACCTTTTCCTAAACGATCGTTCAGTAAATCTTATACGATCGTATAGCTCCTCCTATGCGATAAGCACTTCTGCTATGCGATAGCGTTGTTTTCTCTCCCATTTGCTTATCGCCTACACGATTCGTATTTCCTTCGTCCTCTACCAAAATCAGCAAAGCCCACCCTTTAGGTTTTCACTCTGAGAATACCCGGGGCTCATTAGTGGTGATGTCATCCTCGTTGCGATTGCGAGTTCGCGTTGTTCGTGCTGCTACAGTCGATGTTTTCGCCGGGCGTTGGTAGATCACTTGGAGGGTTTCCGCTACGTTGGAGTTCTGAAGTTTGAAGATAGTCTTCAACCGGTATGGAATTCTTTCCCTTATGATTTTGTTGTTCATAGCATGCCAATAATTAAGTTTTGTTTGCATAACTGTATGTATTGAATATATAATATGTATTTCGGTCATGGTCAAGATCAGAGCGATCCAAACGCGTTCATGGAACTCTGCGTTGTGAGATCCTTCAATTAGTATCAGAGTCAGGTTCTGATACTCCGATTTCATCTGTTGCAACGAAATGAGATTTACATTCATGATGGGTGCATTTCTACACTGATTTAATAGTTAAATTTTGCTGTGGATTTGCAGATTAATGGATGTTTTCGGGATGATTAGCCTCGATTTGATTTAGATCCTTTTACATTTGCGATTATTTGTAAAGGCCCCTGCATTTTTGGGCAGTAATAATCGTTATCGAGTCTGTATTCAAAGTTTGTTTGAAGTTTTGAGTTGTTTGTCAAAGAAGCAGATCTGTGCAAGCATTGTATATGAGTGGTACGCGATCTGGACAAGTGTTGCGATTCTTCGAGGAAGGAGGCGATCTAGGGTTGATTGCATCATGCAGAAGAAATTCTACGCAATCGTTGTCCATCGCATCGTGAAGATGAAGGAGTATGTGATCACTGATGAACCTGTCTCTTATACACATCTAGATGTGTATAAGAGACAGGATGAGATGCTTGCAGATCGCTTAATGCACGGGGGTGCTAGATGATCGTTTAGGTCAGCAAGCTTCATCACTTAGTAACTGACTAAACGATCGCTTAGTATCACAAAGTAAATCGTTTACCTGGTTGCCGCATTATTTATATGATGAGACGATCGTTTAGGTTAGCAAGCTTCATCGTTTAGTAACTGACTAAACGATCCCTTAGTAATGCAAGGTAAATCTTTTACCAGTCGTCGCACTACACCATTGCATAGACGATCAGGCTGCCCAACCTCTCGTCGTCTATGCGATCGTTTATTTATGTTCCTATCGTCTAGTGCGCGCTGCATGATCGTCTACCTACTGACGTTTGCTACACGATGATGACCTCCTGACGGTTCAAGACCCGGTTCTCCTGTGAACCATTTGCTCGATGAAAAATGTAATAGATAGGATTTTTTCATTTTGATTTTTGTAAAGGCTCATCCCAATCCATTAATCCTTTATATATTACATGCGATGTATGTTTTTTATATGTCGTATGGTATGCACATATGTAAATCCCACCTTAGGTTATGCAATGTTCATGCATCATCTCTTTATTGTAATTGTTATAATTTAGAGAAGCATGATTTTAATTATGTAAGAGTATGCTCATGCATCATATAATATAAGAGTTATATTTATGCATGCATAAAACCATTGACATGCATCATCTTTATATTATAATTGTTATAGTATAAGGGTGAATGATAGCATGTTTGCTAGGTTGTTATGCGTTATATATAAAAGTTATATATAGTAATGATAACACCTTGTGGCAAAAAATTGCTCCAGGCTCTTTACTTTACTTGCATTGTTATTCTGTACTTCATCTTATATCTATTCAATGGAAGTTCTATTTCTACATTTGCTCACTCTTTTAATACGCATGAGTAGCTAAACTATTGAATGAGTTGAGAGGAACTAAGCTAACATGAACTAGAAAGTTCATTGCCTACGATTATCTTGTTTTATGTTATGCAAAATACCCCTTTAGAGTTACTCGAGAGAGAATCTAAAGAAAGAACCTAATGTCTCGAGACAGCTAAGTTAGAATCTGGACTCGAAAGAGCAGGATTAGGCTTGCATAAACAGGAGGTCGGGACTTAGAGATAAGCTCTATTTGCTAACTTGCATCGCTTGCATCCTAGGAATAGGAGTGATATTATGTGGTTGCATATTTGTGTGAATGTCATGTCGTCATCGCATAAATAGAGATAGTGGTTTATGTGTAAACCCTGTAGACTTATTGCATAATTATTGCATGCGTTCTAGCCTTAGAAGCCATGGCATTCACGCCGAGAGGTGGTTTACTATTGTATGCATGTTGCATGATCGCAAAGCATGAACGCATCCTAGGGAGTGTTAGCCGAAACCCTTCTCAACCCATTCGCCGCATATTCATCGTATTCCCCGTTACCAACTCTTTTCAAATTCCGCCGCATTTGTTATTAATTTCATCAACGCAACAACCACCCACACTCACTATTTACTTGGTTACCACAAAGTTTTCATAAATATCACCAACATAACTATTTTCATAAGTCCCTGTGTTCGACCCTGGACTTACCAGGAAACTCAGAGGAATTTACACTTGGATTCCACTGGGGAAACTTGAGTACACAACGTTATCCATCCACACATCTCATCCGTAATTCCACACTTCATAAAAATAAGCATCAAGTTTTTGGCGCCGTTGCCGAGGACTTCGGCAAAATAGTTGTTAATGGTAATTTTTGTGAATTCTTTGCAGAACTCTCAATCTCTGGCAAACTACATCCTAGATATCGAGAGAACATTTCGAACGAGACTGAGAAAGCGCCAACAGCAACCACAATCCGATAAAGAAGAAATGGTGAAGCAGCCTAGGAATGAAGCACCAAACAACAACAATGTCATGGCAAATCCAATTCTGTTGGCAAACGATCGCAATAGGCCCATTAGGGACTATACATCGCCAAACCTCTATGATTTCTCTCCGGGAATCATGAGGGCTGCCTTAGATGGAAGTAGATTTGAAATGAAATCGGTGATGCTGCAGATGATCCAGGCTGCAAGTCAATTCGGAGGAAGGCGTGGCGAAGATCCACATGCCCACCTTCGAAGTTTTATTGAAATCTGCAATACTTTTGTGTTCCCGAACATCTCTACTAAGGGGGTTCGACTAACATTTTTTCCATTTTCTCTATATGATCAGGTGAGGAAATGGGCTTATTCGCTCGAACTGAAGAGATCACTTCTTGGGAGCAGGTGGTGGAGAAGTTTATGAAGAAGTATTTCCCACCTACAAAGAATGCCAGACGAAGAAAGCTTATTATTAACTTTGAACAAGATATGGACGAATCGCTCAGTGATGCCTGGGCGAGGTTTAAGAGGATGGTCTGAGATTGTCTGCATAACGGGTTACTAGATTGCCTGCAAATAGAAATTTTCTACCACGGTTTGAATCCTGTTTCACAGACCGTTGCCAATGCGACAGCAGCTGGTGGTCTGCTTGACAAGACTTATGACGAGACGAAGAATATCTTAGATCGCATCTCCAAAATCATGAAGACTGGAGGGAGAGCGACCAAAGATTGAGACTCAAAGATTCTGACGCAAATAACAGTGCATTGTTTCATTGCAAAACCAAATAACCGAAATGATGAATCTAATTCAAGGAATGATGATCAACAGCCCAACACCGCAAGGCGGGCAAATCAACACAATAAGTCAAAACACCGCAAGGTGTGCGACTTGCGGTGATGGGCATGCAATGGAGGATTGCCCACAAAACCCACAGTCTGTATATTTTGTAAAGAACAACCTTTTTTTCCAACACCTACAACTCTGGGTGGTTTATGGAAAAATCACCCAAATTTTGCTTGAAAAAATCAACAACAAAATTTTCTATCTGTGGCACAAAAAGAAGGGCCACCAGGTTCAACGTAGTAACAATCAACAGAGCAACCAAGCCAGCATCTCACAGCAACCACCATAATCTTCTTCCCTAGAAAGCCTATTGAAGCAATATATAAAGAAAAATGAGACAGTGCTTCAAAGTCAGGCTACGTCCATCCGCAATCTTGAATTACAAATGGGACAGATTGCAAATGAGCTCAAAAGCAGACCGCAAAGGGCGCTGCCAAGTTCAACCGAGCTTCCACACAACCCAGGGGGTTCGGGTAAGGAGCAATGCCAGGTTGTAACATTGCGCAATGGAAAAACTGTGGAAAGAGAGAAGAAGGAGTAGAATAAATCAACCTCCATCGTAGCTGAATCCGAGATTGCAGCAACGCAGGAAGGAGAAAAAGAGAATGAAGTAGTGGAACCTGAGGTTGCGTCAACCTCAAAGTCAAATGAAACGAAAACTGTGTGAGTCTAGTTACCACCTTTCCCTCAGAGGCTAAAGAAGAAAAAAAACGAAGAGGTACAATACCAACGCTTTCTGGCTATGCTTAAACAATTACATGTGAATATCCCTTTCAGTGAAGCGATTGAGGAAATGTCTGCCTATGCCAAATTTCTGAAGGACATGGTAACTAAGAAGAGAGGCGCTAGAAAATTTGCCATGGTGGCACTAACGTGGAGTTCCAAATCTATTATACCACCGAAGATGAGCGATCCTGGGAGCTTTACCATTCCTTGCTCTATAGAAGGACTTTATATTGGGCAAGCCCTGTGTGACTTGGGGGCCAGTATAAATTTGATGTTGCCGTCAATCTTTCGACAATTAAATGTGGGGGAACTTGTGCCCACATCTATGACTCTCCAGTTGGCTGACAGATCTTTGGTTCACCCAGAGGGTAAGGTGAAGGACGTGCTGATCACCATTAATAAATTTATTTTGCCAGCTGACTTTATCATCTTAGATTATGAGGCCGATAAAGATGTGCCCATCATTTTGGGGCGACATTTCCTATTAACTGGTCGCACTCAAATTGATGTGCACAAGGGAGAGATCACTTTGAGTATAAACAGACAGAAGCTCAAATTTAACATAATTCGTGCCTTGAAATTTCCTGATGAGGAAGACCTGCCAGATTCGGAGGATGAATTGAATTTGATTGAAGAAGAGAAGTCTGATGAAGAGTATGAAGAAGAGGATGCCAACGCATCTGTAGCTGCCTGCAATGAAATTGTAGCAAAGACAAACAAGGAAAAAGAGTCAATCGCAATGCAAGAAGAAGAGTTGAAGGAAGAAAGAAAAATAACACAATCTTCTCTTGTGGAACCACCAACCCTTGAATTAAAAACCCTACCAACACATTTAAAGTACGCATTTTTGGGGCAGAATGAGAAGCTGTCAGTAATAATTTCCTCTGTGCTCAACGCAGATCAAGAGAATGCGTTGATGAGCATTCTTAAAAAGCATGTGCGAGCAATCAGCAGGACGCTCGCTGGCATCAGAGAAATTAGCCCTGCGTACTGCATGCACCAAATTTGACTTGAGGACGACCACAAAGCAACCATTGAAAATCAACGCAAACTTAACCCTGCGATAAAGGAGGTCGTTAAGAAGGAGATTATCAAGTGGCTAAATGCAGGCATTATCTATCCCATTGCAGATAGCACGTGGGTCAGCCCGGTGCAATGTGTGCTGAAAAAGGGCGGAATGACGGTAGTCCCCAATGAAAACAATGAATTAATACTGCAGAGGACCATCACTGGATGGTGCATCGTATGGACTACCGCAAACTAAATGCAGCCACAAAGAAAGATCACTTTCCACTGCCATTCATCGATCAAATGTTGGACAGACTAGCGAGGAATGATTTTTACTATTTCTTGGATGGATAAGCCGGGTACAACCAGATCATCATAGCTCTTGAAGACCAAGACAAGACCACGTTCACCTACCCATATGGGACATTTGCTTTTCGCCGCATGCCGTTCGGCCTCTGCAATGCGCCAAGCACGTTCCAGAGGTGCATTATGGTGATCTTTTCAGATTATCTTGAGGACTCAATAGAAATATTTATGGATGACTTCTCCGTTTATGGGAACACTTATGAAGTGTGCCTGGTCAATCTGGAGAAAATTCTGAAAAGATGTGAAGAGACAAACCTGGTGCTCAATTAGGAAAAATGTCACTTCGTGGTGACAGAGGGTATAGTGTTGGGACACAAGGTCTCCCGAGAAGGGTTGGAGGTGGACAAGGAAAATATTGACGCAATTGAAAAACTTCCACCTCCAACCAACGTGAAGGCAATGCGAAGCTTCTTGGGGCATGCTGGATTCTACAGATGATTTGTTAAAGACTTTTCTAGAATAGCAAGCCATTGAGTGCATTACTGGAGGCAGACAAAAAGTTTGAATTTGACAACAATTGCCTCAACGCATTTTGAATCTTAAAGGATGCGCTGATTACCGCACTCGTCTTAATTACACCGGACTGGACATTGCCATTCGAAATCATGTACGATGCAAGTGGGTATGCGATGGGAGTCGCACTAGCACAAAAGAAGAAAACAATTTTGCACCTCGTCGCATATGCGAGTAAAACTCTGAACTCTGCTCAAGTTAACTATACCACCACTGAAAAGGACCTCCTGGCTGTGATTTTTGCGTTGGAAAAATTCCGGGCATACTTGTTGGGAACCAAGGTACTCATTCATACTGATCACTCAGCAATCAAATATTTGATGACAAAGAAGGACGCAAAGTCGAGACTGATCAGATGGGTTCTCCTCCTTCAAGAACTTGACATTGAGATAATTGATCGGAAGGGGACAGAGAATCAAGTTGCAAATCACTTATCCAGATTGGAAAATCCCGAAGTTGACCGCAATGAATCTAAAGTGAATGCCGTGTTTCCGGATGAGCAGCTGTTTCGCATAGAAAAACTGCCATGGTATGCAGACATCGTTAATTATTTGGTCTGTGAACAATTTCTTGAAGATTACACCTATCATTAACGAAATAAGCTCAAGAATGAATGCAGACACTACTATTGGGATGAGCCGAATCTGTATAAAAGAGGTGCAAACTAAATCATTCGATTATGCGTACCAGATGTTGCTTAACAACGCATATTGTCACAGTGCCATGATTCACCTTATGGAGGACACTTTGGAGGACAACGTACTGCAGCCAAATTCTACAAAGTGGATTCTTCTGGCCTTCATTATTAAAGGATGCTGTTAACTACACAATGAAATGTGATTGGTGTCAACACACCGGCAACATTTCATGGAAGAACACAATGTCGATGAACACTATCTTGGAGCTGGAACTATTTGACGTATGGGGGATTGATTTCATGGGACCATTCCCTCATTCGAACGGTAAGCATTATATCTTGTTAGCCGTTGACTATGTCTCCAAGTGGGTAGAGGCAATTGCATGCGCCGCATATGATGCGGCAGAAGTCTCCCAGCTCCTGAAGAAGAATATTTTCACTCGTTTTGGCACTCCCCATGCCATCATAAGTGATGAAGGATCCCACTTTGTCAACCACAATATAAATGAGTTGCTGCGCAAGTACAACATCCTTCACAAGGTGGCCACCGCATACCATCCGTAAACAAATGGCCAAGCCGAGGTGTCCAATTTTGAAATTAAATTGATACTTAAGAAGGTAGTTGCGGAAGGATTGGGCAATAAAGCTTGATGATGCGTTATGGACATACCGGACCGCATTTAAAACACCTATAGGTATGTCCCCCTATGCGTTGGTATTTGGCAAAGCGTGTCACTTACCTTTGGAGCTAGAATATAAAGCATTGTGGGTGGTTAAGAAACTGAATTTCGATTTAAAGAAAGCAAGGGAAGCGCAAAAAATGCAATTGGACGAGCTTAAAGAATGGAAGAACAATGCATATGAAAATGCGAAAATTTATAAGGAGCACACCAAGCGCTGGCATGATTAACGCATATGTGGTAAGAATCTTTAAGTCGGGCAGAAGGTCTTGCTCTTCAATTCACATCTGCGACTCTTCCCGGGAAAACTAACGTCTCGTTGGTCCGGACGGTTCATAATTCGACAAGTACTTCCACATGGTACGGTAGAATTATCAAATGACGATGGTACCAACATATTCAAAGTCAATGGGCAGCGTGTAAAGGCATACCGCGGAGAAGACTGACATCGCCAAGTCGACTCCATGCAACTAAGAAACTTTGAATGAAGAAGAAAGTAGGTGGTCCCTGCGTTATCAAATGATCACAATTTATCAGGGACACAAGTTTTGGGAACCTTCAAGTCTTCAACTCTTTTCTCCACTACTCCGGATTTTCACTATCTCTTCAGCTATCTTTTCACTTTTCAGTCCTCTAC
>NW_024064775.1:416604-549018 GCF_009727055.1 Benincasa hispida | reverse complement strand
TGTTCCTCATTGCCAAAATATTAAAATAAGTCCAAGATAAAATAAGTCCTCGATGGTCGGAAATGTGTTAGAGAGTTAGAAGCTAACGAATCATGCAATATATGAGGTGACTATCCTAAGATTTCATTGGCTCTTAGTATATACGAAAGAGATAGAAGCATATTTTTCCATTCATTGAAATCATACTGACACAGACACAACATGCGGCAACTAATAAAGTTTAACTATGTTATATGATTGGCGGTAGGCAAGGAGGATGCGATGCAAAACTTTGAAAAGTAGATACATGTTGATACACAAAATTTAAGTAAGGATAAGGAAAACTACACCCCAAATTAGCGTTGTCGCCTGCATGTACTGACACATCATCTTGCTGATATCATTCTTCATTGGGTTGCGGTGATGGAATAGATAAGTGTTGCTCGCGTACGTTCCCGCAATCTAGCACCTCGATTGTTGTAAGAAAACAAAGAAGGTTAATATTTCAAACAAAATAAAAAACATTTATTCTTTTCTTTTTTTTTTTTTTTGTTAGAGACTGAAAGTGAAAAGATAGCTAAGAGATAGTGAAAATCCGGATCTCTCCTCTTTTGCCGCATTTTAAATTTGGGGGTGGGGTATTTGTTGCCAACCTTGCTATTACAAAAAAAAAAAAAAAAGAGTGAGAATAACAACTCCAATGTCAATGCAATGGGAAACCAATATTGATAAGAGTTAAGTTGTAAAAGGCACTTACCCGTAGTTGGATGTCCGCATGACACACATGGGGCAAGCCAAAACGAAAGTAAGTCGCCAAGATCAATTCGCAAATAAATGACCGCAACTCCATTACCAATTTGGTATGAGTTCAGTCTGAAAAAGAGTGCATTGCCCGTAGTTGGATGTCCACATGACACCCGTGGGGGCAAGCCAAAATGAAGGCAAGGCACTCGGATTAGCAGAAGGTTAGAAAAAAAAATAGAAATGAAGAAAATTTTTGTGCAAGGATAAACCATTTGATGCCTCGGTGAAAAATTTTCTTTTTGAAATAAATCATGCGATGTTCTGAAATTCAGTAAAGTTCTTTTGAAAGTTA
This sequence comes from Benincasa hispida, assembly GCF_009727055.1. Lineage (NCBI taxonomy): Eukaryota > Viridiplantae > Streptophyta > Magnoliopsida > Cucurbitales > Cucurbitaceae > Benincasa > Benincasa hispida. Next base: position 547,943 of record NW_024064775.1, on the reverse strand, counting down.
AACTTGAAATCCCTAAGTCTTAGAAATATTTTAGAAAAATATTTGAATAAGATTTAAGAAAATTCTGGCATATAGGACTTGAATGAAGTATCCTTGAGAAATCTAGGGAAAGAACTCTGCGGTTAACTTGCTAAAGGAATCTTTAGCTTATGCTTGAGGAAAAGCATTGTTTAAATTTGGGGGTGTGATAACGGGTAGAAATACACGTTATCATAGTCCTAAGTCTTAAACAATGTTGGATTGCGTTGATATAATATGTTGAATTTTGTCCATTAAGCATAAATTCTATACTTTTGCGTTCGCATGCGTCCAACGTATTAGAACTATTGATCTCTATGTTTTTGTGCAGAATAATGCGTTAATGAAGTACAAAGAATTCGATCATAGGCATACATCGGTTGAGCACAACTTCACCACAAGACTTTGCGTTGATCGTGCTCGCAAATATTCACCCAAGAAGAATCATCGCAACATGGTGGGCGCACTCGGACGAAAGGATAATTAAGATCGATGGGACAGAAAGCTGACAGCAGTTGGATCTAAATTAAGTTGACACCCGATAACGGTCACAAATACTTCCAGCTTTATCGGTGACAAATATTCGGCGCGTCAGTCAGGAATTAAAGCTGTCCCATCTGAACAATCAGGAAAGAGAAGTCGCCTTTTACTTTTGATGCCCTATAAGTAGCAAGTGCATTCTTTAGTTAAGGGGTTAAGCAGCTGACTACTTCAACTCTTTACAAGTTCCCACCTCTGTGCATAGTCTCTTTACCATTTTTACGGTGGAGTAAAGAAGAGTGGTGATGCCGGAGATCATCCAAGGTAGCTCGAGAGAGAACCTTGGGGCGTAAGAGCAGAGAGCGGGCCGACTCTCGCGAAAGCGAGAATATCTTTAGAGCACGAGTAAAAATAGTGTAATGCCTGGTGACAAAAAATTGCTCCAGGCTCTTTACTTTACTTGCATTGTTATTCTGTACTTCATCTTATATCTATTCAATGGAAGTTCTATTTCTACATCTGCTCACTTTCTTAATACGCATGAGTAGCTAAACTAGTTGAATGGGTTGAGAGGAACTAAGCTAACATGAACTAAAAAGTTCATTTTCTGTGATTATCTTGTTTTATGTTATGCAAAATACCCCTTTAGAGTTATTCGAGAGAGAATCTAAAGAAAGAACCTAATGTGTCGAGAAAGCTAGGTTAGAATCTGGACTCGGAAGAGCAGGATTAGGCTTGCATAAACAAGAGGTAGGGACTTAGAGATAAGTTCTATTTGCCAACTTGCATCGCATGCATCCTAGGAATATGAGTGATATTATGTGGTTGCATATTTGTGTGAATGTCATGTTGTCATTGCATAAATAGAGATAGTGGTTTATGTGTAAACCCTGTAGACTTATCGCATAATTATCACATGTGTTCTAGCCTTAGAAACCGTGGCATTCACGCCGAGAGATGGTTTACTATTGTATGCATGTTGCATGATCGCAAAGCATGAACGCATCCTAGGGGGTGTTAGCCGAAACCCTTCTTAACCCGTTCACCACATATTCATCGTATTCCCCATTACCAACTCTTTTCAAATTTCGCCGCATTTGTTATTAATTTCATCAATGCAACAACCACCCACACTCACTATTTACTTGGTTACCCCAAAGTTTTCATAAATATCACCAACATAACTATTTTCACAAGTCCCTGTGTTCGACCTTGAATTTACTAGGAAACTTAGAGGAATTTACACTTGGATTCCACTGAGAAACTTGAGTGCACAACGCTATCCATCCACACATCTCATCCGTAATTCCACACTTTATAAAAATAAGCATCATGTGGCGAAGCACTAAACAGGGGTGCATTGCCGACTCCACTATGGAGGCGGAGTACGTAGTGGCTTGCGAAGCTGCTAAGGAGGCCATCTAGCTCAGGAAGTTCTTGACAGACCTGAAAGTTGTTCCAGATATGTCTAGGCCCATTACCCTCTATTGTGATAATAGTGGGGTAAGTGGCAAACTGCCAAGTAGCCGAGAGTCATAAGGCGAACAAACACATAGAAGATGGAAGTATCAATTTCTGATCCGCGAGATTAGTGCTTTCGAGGGGACGTGATCGTCAACTGCAGATCGCTCGAAGCACAATGTTTCTGACCCATTTACAAAGGTTCTCACGCTTATAGTGGTTGAGGGTCACCTACGGAGCATGGTCTACAGGATAGCCCGCGGTTTGGACTAGGCAAGTGGGAGATTGTTGGGGTTGATGCCCCAAAGCTCGTGTCTTAAGTTTGTAAACAATTGTATGAATGCTGTGTTGTTAATAATATGATATTTACTTCAAATCTTGTATTTTGCTCATTTGCTTGTTTTATTTGCTTTACCAACAACCAATAAAATATAAAATTCCTTGGGTTATTCTGTAATGTGAATCAAGCATTGTATGTGTGGCAATACCAAGTGGATCATGTCTGAGTGATAACCAAAATGGTCCTGTAGTATGGGATAAAGCAGGGGAAACCTTATCCTGGTAATTTAGGAACGTGACCCCTTTGTGGAATGGCAGCAAGTTTGTGACTTGTCCGATAATCTAATCCTGTCACGTCATTTTTTTGGACCATCGAGCGGGGCGTCCTATACAAAGAGTTTGTTTAAGACCTGATCACAAAGTGTTAACGTCTCGTTATGGAACACCGTTCATGATAGAGACTTCACTTCACTAGGAGATGATAGGTAACATGACCTCAATCCTGAAGTGAGTTGGGAACTCCTGCCATTGAGGCGGTCCTTTGATTTGTATGGGTGCGAGTGGTCAGGTCGCCGATTCAACCTACCATTTGGGGATTCGTCTGATTTGGGAGCTGGGAACTCAGCTACAGAAGATGGAATTCACTCCTTCCCCGAGGATGGGTAAGTAGATAGATTAGCTCCCTTAAGGGCTGATTCCGGGACTGAACGATGTGGCGCCACACACCTTCTCTTGGCCCGAGAGGTTGTTCACATATAGTTGGACTATGTTGTATTGTTTATTAGAGGAATCAGTGGTACTAAGGAGTGAGATGTAACTACAGGGCATAACAATAATTTGCCCAGTTGTACTTACGAGCATCTGTGATGGGTCATTGGTACTCATGACTGGTTATATCCGATCGACAGAAAATATATCTATGGTAAGAAGAGTTCAGTTGTTGGTCTTAATGGAATGCCTGACAGTTAACAGATGGTGGATTCGTGGCTAAAGAGTTTAGTTAGCTATTCACGTACCATTGGAGCTTCGAGCTACAGGTCCATTAGGTCCCTTGGGTAGCTTGGATAAAGTCGAGAACCAGTATTTGGGTTAATTGAAATGTCAAATTGACAAGAGAAAGTTCGATTATATAATGATATAATTGGACTGATTAATTATATATGATAAAATTGGCTAAATGTATGAGATACATATTGTGGAGGAAAAGATATAAATATGATTTATATCAAAGTAAGAGGAGAAAATAATATAGTAGATATGTGATATCAAACTAAAGATAAAAATATAATATGATTATATTTATTAATTAATTAGTTGGTTAATTATAAGATAATTATGCCAAGTTTCATGTTCGGACGTGGGTTAGTGGGCAACGTTGGTTATTGTAATCTATGGGTTAAAATGAAATAGTTTTCATTTTTTCACCGTCCGTCGATTTGCCCAAAAGATTTCATGAATGCGCACAGGTGTTTTGTAAACGATCGCTGGAGAGCTTATACAATATTCACTTCTCCGCCTAAACGATCGTCCACCTCGCGCTAAACGATCGCACTCTGTTTCCTACACGATCAAATAGCTTCTCTAAATGATCGTATAGTGTACCGATTTAACGAAACGATCGTCAGTAAATCCTACACGATTGTGTAGCTCCTCCTATGCGATAAGCACTTTTGCTGTGCGATAGCATTGTTTTCTCTCCCACTTGCTTATCGCCTACACGATTCGTATTTCCTCTGTCCTCTACCAAATTCACCAAAGCCCACCCTTTGGGTTTTCATTCCGAGAATACCCGGGGTTCATTAGTAATGGTGTCATCCCTGTTGCGGTCGTGAGTTCGCGTTGTTCGTGCTGCTGCAGTCGACGTTTCCGGCAGGTGTTGGTAGATCAATTAGAGGGTTTCCGCTGCATTGGAGTTCTGAAGTTTGAAGATAGTCTTCAACTGGTATGGAATTCTTTCCCTTATGATTTTGTTGTTCATAGCATGCCAATAATTATGTTTTGTTTGCATAACTGTATGTATTGAATGTATAATATGTATTTCGGTCACGGTGAGATCGGAGCAATCCGAACACGCTCATGGAACTCTTAGATATGAGATCTTTCAGTAGGAATGCTATCTTCACATCCAATTGGTCTAACTTCAAATCCTTTTAAACAACTAGGAAGAGGAGTAGCCTAATAGGTGTATGTTTTACAACAGGAGAAAAAACTTCTGTATAGTCTATCACTTCCTTTTGTGTGAACCTCTTTGCAACAAGTCTTGCATTGAATCTAGACTTTTGTACTCCTGTTGGAATTTCTTCTTTAAACTTGTATATCCACTTACATGAGATAGGTTTGTACCCTTTAGGTAAAGGTACTAATTTCCAGGTATCATTTAGATTAAGAGATCTCATTTCATCATTCATGACCTCTATCCATTGTCTAGCATTAGGGTTGTTAGTGGCTTCTTCAAAACTAGTGGGATCATTGTTGCTTAGTGAAATGATAGCACTTAAAGCAACACTAGCATAGTTAGATTCTAAGTACCTTATAGGGGGCACAATGGTTCTCCTTGTCCCGTCCCTTGCTAAGGAATAGTTTTGTATGTCTTCTTGTGTCTCTTCTTTGTTCACTAGACACAATTTTGTCTGTCAACCGTGTCTTCCCCTTCAGCTTCTAGGTTCTGAAAAGAGGTAGAAGCCCCATGTTCTTTTTAAAGCTCCACCTCAAACCTTGTACTACTGGTCCTAGGCATAGGTGTAGGTTGTTGCTCGGATAGCATGAACATCTCATTTTCTCTGAACACAACATCCCTACTGTTGATACACCTCTTCTCAATAGGATGCCATAACACGTATCCTTTCACTCTAGGTGTAAAACCTAGAAACATGCACTCGACAACCCTAAGTTTTAGTTTAGCTTGGCTTTGATGCACATACCCTACACTCCCAAATATCTTTATGTATTCCAACTTGGGAGGATTTCTTATCCATCTTTCTTCTAGTGTTTTCAGCTCAATAGACTGATGTGGACATCTATTTAGGGTGTAGACTGTGTAGGACACTACCTCTGCCCAATATTTCTCAGGAAAAAGGGCATTTGATGGTTGGCATCTCAATCTTTCAAGCACTGTTCTGTTGAGTCTTTCAGCAACTCCATTTTGTTAAGGTGTGTACCTCACTATTTTGTACCTTACAATTCCATATTATCTGCAAAACAAGTTAAACTCTGCTCCACAAAACTTTTAAGCCATTGTCAATTCTCAAGTGTTTAATGTGTTTAGAAGTTTGTTTTTCAATTAGGGTTTTCCATTCTTTAAATCTCCCAAAAACTTCATCTTTAGTTTTTAGAAAATAAACCCAACTCTTTCTTGAATAATCATCAACAAAAGAAAGGAAATACCTTCCTCCACTTAGTGAAAGAGAGTGTGCTGGACCCCATAGGTTAGAATGCACATATTCAGGTATCTCTTTGGTAGTATGCTGTCCTTTAGGGAAACCTTGCTTAGTTGCCTTACTCACAAAATTTCAAACTATTTCCAGTTCCTTTAGGGAGGATCCCTTGTTTAGAAAGAACCTATAGCCCTTTCACACTAATGTGAGATAACCTCTTGTGCCATAGCTCATCCTATGTAGGATCTTCATCTGAAGACATCAAAGCTGACTGTGACATCTACACATCTTTAATGACATACATACCATTTATTTTAGTAGCCACCAATACCACCTTTGTGTCTTTGATTATCTCAAAAGTGCCTCCAACTCCTCTATATTCGAAGCCAATGGAGTCAAACATCCCCAAAAGAGATTTTCTTCAAGATAGGAACATGCCTCACACTTCGGATTAGCTTAACCGTACCATCTTGTAACTTTATGGAAATAGAACCAATACTAACTGCCTTACATGTATTATTATTTCACATGTAAATCAGTCCTCCATCCCACTTCTTGTAGTACAAAACCACCCTTTAGATGGTGCCATATGGACTGAACAACTAGAATCTATAACCCAATCTTGAGTCTCCATAGAATTCTGCTTACCACAGTTTTCAGTTGCTGCCAAGGCATCTGAATACACAAAGGAATTCTCCCCTACAGCTGTCTCTGTCTGTTTTTTCCTTTATTCTATTGGTTCAGTTTTCTCTTCAAGGCATAACAGTCTTTCTTCATGTGTCCAAGCTTATGGTAAAAAGGACACTTGATTATTTTAGACTTGTCACCACCATTCTGCTTGCCCTTCCCATTGTTCCTTGTTTTCCCTTTTGAAAACAAACATTCTCATCTTTGTTGATCTTTCTTATCTGTAGTTCAAGTTCTCTAACTCTAACTGCTGAAATAATTACTTATGTAGTGATCTTTTCTCTGCCATATTTCATTACTGTTTTAACATCTTTAAACGAGTCTGGTAGGGAGTTTAGTAGGATAAAGGCCTCATTTTCTTCCCCAATGTTGTCTCCTATCGATCTGAATTCTGATGACAGTCTCTTGAATTCATTCAAGTTTTCAGTGAGGGATTTTGCAGCATCCATTTTATATGTGAAATTTTTTTCCCTCAAGAAAGCTTTATTAGGAAGATCTTTGTTAAGATAAATCTCATTTAATTTGTTCCAAATATCAAAAGCAGTTTGCTAGTCAACTATTTGTCTTAAGACACTATCTGCAACATTTAAAACAATAGTTCCATAGGCATTTACCAATATTGTTTCTTTTTCTGCATCTGTGAGTGTTTCATGGTACTTTGTTGGGTCTGTGATGGCCAGAAGTGCATTTTGCTGTCCCAATACTGCCTTGATCTTAGCTTCCCACAATTCAAAATCTGTCTTTCCAACAAACTTTTCAATTTCAAACTGGTTGTAGCCATTCTTGAACTTCAAGATTGACTTGTCTGAATCTTTGTATGTAAGAATTTAAATCTTGAATCAGTTGTGAGTTATTTTCTTGGATCTGATACCATTTGTGGCCCAAATTAACTATAATTCTCCTTTTTTGCAGGCCCAAACTATTCAGCATAAACGGGCTACTTCACTTCAAGATTCAGCCCAACCCACTGAAACCTTCAACTTGATCCACTGAAACCTTTAGCTCCTCCTAATCTGATGAGTTAGTGGGATTAGGAAAGATTTTCCTTTAGCCTGATGATGATCCTTCTCTACCACTAATGCTTGTTATTATTTAGTGGAAATATGGATGATATGCGTTGATGGATTTGCGTTGTGCACTCAAGTTTCCCCAGTGGAATCCAAGTGTAAATTTCTCTGAGTTTCCTGGTAAGTCCAGGGTCGAGCACAAGGACTTGTGAAAATAGATTGCATTGGTAATTTCAATGAAAACTTTGTGGTAACCAGTAAATAAATAAAGTGTTGGGTAGTTGATGAAAAAGAAATAAATAAAGGTGGTAGATTTAAGAAAGACAGTTGCGTTGATAGATGCAATGAGTATGCGATGAACGGGTTGAGAAGGTCTTTCGCTAGCGTTACTGAAGAATGTGTCAGACTATGCGATTATGATGCGATGCTCCTAAATCTAGGACGCATGTGTTGAATGCAAGGTGTCCATAGAGCTTATCTCTAAGTCTTTACTCTTGTCCTATGCATTGATGCAAAATGCATGGAAGCAAGGTGACTGCATACAATCATATCTTATCGCTAAAATGCATGCGATGCGTTAATAACAAATAGTGCTCATTCCAAAGTGTCTATTTCTCGTTTATGCATTCCAGTCTGGTTCTTCCAAACATAGATTTTGACCTGACCTTCCTAAGTCTCAATCCTGTCCTTAGACTACCCTCCCGAGTATCTCTAATAGACGAATGAAGCATTCATAAACAAGATAATCGCAAGAATGAAGATTCCCTCGTTAAGCTTATTAGTTACTCCTCAACCCATTCAACTAATTTAGCTACTCATGCATGAATAACAGAGAGTGATCAGATATAGAGAAAGAAATTCCATTCTTATAAATGAGTTGAGTATAAAATGACAATGGGAAGTAAAGTTAGAGAGCCCGGTAGCAATTCCTTGCTGACCGAGGCTTTTTATACTGAATCTCTATTCTGTTCTAAAGATGTTTCTGCTTTCGCAGGCGTCGATCCTCTCTCTGTCATGGAGCTTTCGGCATTTTTCCAAGCTTATCAGAATGATCTACCGACACAACTTTCTCCCTCGCGTCCGCCTTAAGTTGGAAGGAAACTCAAAACGAAGATGTGCGAATTGGAACAAAAGATTGTAAAAGTGGTGAACATGGTGAACTTCTTAACCCCTTCTCTGAAGAATGAACTTGGTATTTATAGAGCTTCGATGGTGAACGATGACTTCTCTCTCCTAGTTTTGCAGATGGGACAGCTTTAATTCCTGACTGATGCGCCGGATAATTGTCACCGATAAAGCTGAATGTACTTCGTGACCGTTATCGGCTATCAACTTAATTTGGATCCGACTGTCATCAACTTTTTGTCCTATCGCTCTTAATTATCCTTTCACCCAGATGTGCTCACCATGTTGCGCTGACCAAGTTGCGGCGATCCTTCTCGGGCGAATGTGTGCGAGCACGATCAACGCAAAGCTTTGCGATGAAGTTGCGCTCGATGAATGAATTCCTATGATCACAATCTTTACACTGCGTTAACACATATTCTACACAAAAATATAAAGATCAACTGTTCTAATGCGTTGGACGCATGCAACCGCAATATTACAGAATTTATGATTAATGGACGCAATTTAACATATTTCATCAACGCAGCCCAATATTATTTAAGAACTTAGCATTATGATAACGCGCATTTCTACCCGTTATCAGCGACACACCAGCTAGGTCAGAGCATTCAATTCTGATTGACAATCACTCTGAACGCACTATTTGAGAGAAGTCTGAAGGCTACGAGAGAGAGAAAACTATTTCTTTCTGAGTTCAACCTTGTTCTTAAGGTTTCAGAAGGGAAGACAATATCCTTGAGCTTCAAATCTTCAATCGTTTACCTATATGTTAGCAAAATCGTGTAGACAATGCTAAGAGGAACTAGATGATAGTTGAGGAAGAAAGAACATAAGAAGTTAAGTGGTTCGGCCGAGGGCCTACATCCATTGTGCAAAAAGGGAGGGTATCTTTTATTGCGTCTTCTTTGAACTTTATTTTACAGAATGAATGCACTCTTACATTCTCTCTCATTCTTTCCCCTTTTATACAAGTTCTTATTTCAAAGGAAGAAGCTCATAGTGAGCGGGTGGTTGCAACAAATGAAACAGAAAGAAGAATCAAAGATAAGTTGACTACTACTCTTTTTATCTCGATTCTTTCTGTTACAACACACAAGCGCATGTGACAAAGCAATAAGTTTCCAAAAAACTTGGATATCGTCCTCAGACATTGGTATCTATTTTATTGCTTAGCTATTGGTATGAATCTGCTAATTTTATTTAGGTAACTGTCGAGTTGGTTCAATTTCTCAATTACAGTAAGCAATAAAAATCAAGTATTTCAATGGGATGTAAGTTCTAGGGTGTTGTTTCATTATGAATTTAAAGAACATTGATTAACACAAATGGATAATTTATTTAATTGCATGAATCTAGAAGTTTAAATTCAGGATATGCTTTTTCAAGCTTAGACAGTTCTAAACTAGTATTCTAATGTTATTCTATTCATAATTATTACACTACTGCAACATTACGAACCTGTAATTGCAACCCTAGTTATCTTCCTATCATTTTCATGCATAATCTAATAACAATCTAACCTATCATTTCCAGCCAAAGGTCCTTTTTCTCTAGAAGAAAATTTAGCCTAGGAATATTCGATCAATGGCCAGTTAATCAAAAGGAATCCAACAGATAGATTAGAATAACCATGCTCATAAATAATCCAAATGTTAAGAAACAATTCAACTACAGTTCATGACTCAACCAGCACCCTAGAATTAATGCAAAGTCTCTATTACAATAATAATCATGACATCCAACATAGAAGATAAAGAGATAAAATTGAGTAATTCGATCTCCTTTTCTACCATTGTCTCACGATCACGAGCTCTTAATCTTCATCGTTGAGTTCCTAATCAACTCCATCAACCTCTGCTCTTTCACTCATCTCCTCTTTGCCATAGGTCAAAATTCCGCAAATACTATATGATTTTCTATTGAATAAAACACAACTTTAAAAAACATTCTATCTGCGGTGCCGCTGGGCCACCTTAACTTTGTGCGCATCTATGTTCAGAGCGTAGCAGCATTCCAAGGCAGCGCCACGATGCCAGTGCTAGAACCCCTACTCGAGTTATGGCATCGTGCCTCATGCTTGAGGGCATTGCATCCCTCATTTTTCTTGCTTCTTAGCCTCATTTTTTCCTCCTCTTTGCATTGCTTCTTAGCTTCTATTTTTAAGTACAATGACTTTTGATATTTAGATGTCCACACCTGTGAGAGCAAAATTCTCTTCTCATTGTATAAGGAGTGGAAACATTTTTGTTGCTTACCATATCAACCTTTGCTATTATGGTATCATTTTTTTTTATCTAGAATAATGCATTTTCCATCACCAAAGTTAATTGCATATTCTTTTTGGAGCAAGTGTCAGGAACACAAAGATCTGTAATGTATCTTGTATTTCATTTCTTGGTGTGAATAACACAATGACTCCCTTTCCTTCTAGTTTCTGCATCTTGCCATTGTCAAGCTTCATTTGAGAGCCAAAACTTCGATCAAGCTTGACAAAGAATTTTTTATTTCCTGTCATATGATTAACACAACCACTCTCTAGGTGCCATATACTTTGACATTCACATTGGTAAATTGTACAAGAAAATAATGGCTCCCCTTCAGCTTCTCTTGAAAAATTTGCCTCATCTTTTTCCTCTTTATTTTGAAACTGGTAATGTTTTTTAGAACTATTTGGAATATGATTGTCAACTTAGACATATCTTTGGACTCTTCTATGATAGCAACAATGTGATTGAATTTCGGAAGGAGACTCCAGAGAAATTTTTCATTGATCCTCTTTTCTAAAATTGTCTCCCCATAATAGTTCATCTGATTGATTATCATTAAAATTTGAGATAATAATTCTCAGAGTATTTTCACTTTCCTTCATTGACAAGTTGTTGAAATCTCTCAATAAATATTGCAACTTTATTAAAATACATGTTAACATAAAAAATGTGCTACTTTTCCTAGCTTAATTCAGGTTCCTTCGAGGATTTTACATGTTTATTCTATGATTTTGTAGATATTGAGAAACTAAGAGGGATAATTGACCATTGGAGTTGAAACGGGATTAAAACGAACAAAAACGAAGCTCCAGAGCATCTATCATGAAGAGGAGAAGAAATTATGAAAATTCTCTCAACGCTTGGTGTAGCGGTGTTGCACTTAGTGCATTTTTTCAGAAGCTGCATAATTGGTGTAGCACCGTGGTGCTCTGAACATTGACGGACAAGCAAAACTCGCTTGCATGCATTAACTGCTCCAGCGCCCATCCGTCTATGCTTAAACAATGCCTCCAGCATCGTGACGGTGTCGGTAGGCGCTAAGGTGCCAGTGCTTTATTATAAATATAAATATAAATATATATATATATATATATATATATATTATATTATTAATATATTAATATATATATATATATATATATATATATATATATATATATATATATATATATATATAATAATACATAACATGTTCTGGCCCATTTAGGGTAGGTCTCTCTCGAGCTTTCAACCCACAATCTGATTTTCTCCTCTTCTCTTCTCCATTCCTCCATGTTTCTTAGTTTTTGGGCATTGTTTATGATTATAAAGCTCATCTTGGACCGAATTTGTAGCTAAGGTGAGTACGTTAGCTTCGGGCTAGGTGAAACCCAATATTTGATTTTGAGAATTTATGCTTAATTTCTAATCACTTGAAACTAAATAATTAAGCAAAGCTTTAAGACCCTTCATCAACAATCTCTATCGTTATCCAATTACACTTGTGTGTTTAAACGATAGTTTAGCATGCATAATCTAATCTAAAGCATACTTGCTAAAGCAAGATTTAAATCATGAAATCATTTTCAAAAGAATTAAGAATGACCATGCTAGAAAGTATTAATGTAAATTAAATTCAGTATCCACAAACGTATTTAACAATATTCCATAATATTCATTTTAAGCCCAGAACAATGAGAATTTAGCCTAACATGGCTTTCTTAGAGAGAACCAATATTAGAATGCAAAATAAAGAAAGACCAAAGATACAAAATAGATGGAAAAACATTATCCAGTGTTCGATCTCGTCTCTGTGGTGGAATTGGCCCTCAAAAGCTCTCCTATCAACTCTGGCATCAAATACTTCTCTATTCTACTCATAACACTCTCTCTAGGCCTCTAAAACTCAAGAACATGACGATAGAGGCCGACTGCAAACCTTAGGTTAAATTGGCAAAAATTTTCAAAAGTTTAGAAAATTTTCCTTTTTTATGACACTGTCTGTAACGACCCGACCCCCTAGGACTTAAGTTAAGCCGTCACTATATACATGCATGCATGGAACTTAAAACGACACTCTGTTATGGTGAAATAAATGCTAATTAAATAAGGTAAGTTCAAAAGACTTTCATTAAATTCAAACATTAAACAACAGTAGGGTACCTATAAATCATAAATGATAATAAATAAGTCTGAAAATGATTCTTAATAGTAAGTTTTAAATATCAAAACTGAAAGTTAAGAAAAACATGAAAAGAAATCTAAATCTCATGAGCGGAAGCATAAAATTAATCCCAGTGGCTGGATCACGAATTCCGCTTGTCTGTCGTCGATACATCTCTACCTTTACTTGAAACAACAACATGAGAAAGAATGAGTATAAAATACTCAGTAAGTAACCCCACTATTGGGGTCAAGTTAGGCATCTATGTCCTATAGATGTTTATCTCTGGTGGAACATATAAACTGTCTTAGTCCTCATGGGACACATACATACATGAAAAACTGAAAACTATCCTATTGCAGCTAAATATGCCCACTACTCTGGTGAATCCCGAAGGAAACACAATAACTAGTGAATCTCGAAGGAAACACAAACTGGTGAATCCCGAAGGAAACACAAACTGGTGAATCCCGAAGGAGACACAATAACTAATGAATCCCGAAGGAAACACAAATTACAGAATCCCGAAGGAAACACAAACCTAGTGGGCATTCTAACTAATCAGTAAAATCACTATCATAGGCTCGACACCATAATTATCACAATATGGTTCTATGACATACATATATGCCTCAACATCATGGCTCTACAACATACACACATGCCTCAATATCCATAGATCACATACAACCTCATGAAATCAAATATCATCTCATGCTAGCATTCAAGTATCTATGTACACAAATACATCTTTCAGATCCTCAAGCAAGAACATACATCGATTATACTAAACTATCAGTTCATCATGCTGTCATTCTACCATAACATTCATCCATCATGCTAGCATACATCCAGTGCCTAGCCCATGGGCAGTTCCAGTAGTAAGATTACTTACCTCGAAGTCAAATTTAGATATTAATCCAAGCTAATGATCTCCAATCAAATAAGTCCTGAATTGAGTCCCCTAACACAGACATAATACTAAATTTCAGTCTTTGGAACTAGGACCCAAACATACAAATTTAATCAAACGGTCACCAAATAACTTACCCAAACGAAACTTGATCAACAGTCACTCGTAGGATTTCGACTCCAAAATCTCCTCTTAGCAGATTTTAAAACTCAATGGATGATGACTTAGAACCTTCAAAATACTTAAAATTAAACCATTCTTTTAGTCCAATAATCAATAGGTGGCCGACAACCAACAAGGATCACAACGCTTACCAAACTACTTGCCGAACGAACTCGAATCCGTTGGACAGCACGTTGCGCACTCTGAAGTACTCCAATCTTGGATCTAAATTTCAAATAGAATCGGCATCAACCAAAAAGAAAACCAAAATTTAATGGGCAACCGAGAACCTTCTAAACTCAACCGCTCTTACCCAGAACTTACCGATCTTTACCAATTTTCTGCAAAACGAAAAATGGTCTCTAGCTTGATGGTCAATGCCTCAAAACTTTCAAATCTTGAATCTAAGTTTCACACAAAAGTGAGGTTAATAATTTAACCCAAAAATCAAATGAGTGAATTTTACCTCCCAAATTATAAGGAAAAATAAGTCTTATCCAAGATTTTTCTCAAGATTTCGGCAAAGATTGGGCAGTGGCGGCTGATGACGCGTCGACTCATGGCTACCATAGATAGGCAGAGGGTGTTGCTGTTGGACGACATAAATTGTTTAGGTTAGCGGCTGGTAGTGAGGGTCTTGTATGAGTTGGGTTTGCAAGAGTGAGAGAGAAGGAAAATTTCTAGTTTTACAGATTTTATTCAAAGCGATTACGAACAAACCAGAGTTTTAAACAACGATCCAACCATTCAAAATGAAATTTTATATGTCTCGAACAGACTGACCAAATTTGAGCACGATCCAACGGTTCAAACTCTAGCAATCGATAATTTTGTGGAAGCTGTCGCTAAAAAACTGAATTGCTTTCTCCCAATTGCTTTTCACTCTCATTTAATTTCAAAAATAAAATCTCAATAAGATCTATCAATTTGATAAGAATTAAATCCTTCCACATATTTAAATCAATTCAAAACCATATGAAATTAATTATCTCTTTAATTTTTTTTAAGTTGGCCCTAAAATCCAAAATCAAAGGGAAGCAAAATTCAATATTTTCAAGATAATCAGTTCGAATATCGAATCAATTAAATTCAATTTAACCAATAATTTTTTTTAATTATTTCAATTTAATCCCAATTTTTCAAATGAAAGGAAAATTTAAACTCAATAATTTTAGATAATTAACTTAAATTTTCCTGAAATTGTGGATGTTACACTGTCACTCGCAACGCACTTGGACAGTGGTATGATACTTTTCCATTTGCAATGCTTTTTTGAATAGAGTCATGCCACAGTGTCATACGACGTTGTGATGCAACCCTGTTTTGGGTAGGTTGATGTTTTTGCTTCCTTTTTCTTTCCCACATTGTATAGTTGGTCTTGACTTGTCTCGATTATGCAAAAACTCGACCATTTTACCTCTTTTTAGCTTCGAGTCTCGTTCTTTTGCTCAAATCCTAAAAACTGCTCATAAAAAATATCAAATTTAATAAAATTAAGTGAGATTCCATCTAAATAAAAGAAAAAGAAAAGCACTTTTTAGGTGCTTATCAGTAGTATTAGTGACAAGTCTTGGTCAATCCGCAGGGAAGTGCAAGAATAAGTTTCGTTAAGTCAATTTGCTCGTTATTGCTAAAATCAGGGGTTGTTAGCAGAATAGATTGATAAACCCATTAACAATAAAGAAAGTAGGTAAATGTAATTTCTTGGAAATTCTAGTTCTAGGAGTAAGAAAGGATTCCAATGCAGTTTTGATCAAAGAGTTCTCTTGACCAACATACATTTGAATTATGTATGCACAACAACTTACTCCGCCTACTCAAAACTCATTTGCTTGTATTTTTGTAGGAACTTGAGAAAATCATGCCTTTCGAAAGCTTCAAACATTCATCCTAACAAAAATGCATGATTTGCTCGAGTTCTTACAAAAATGGATAAAGCACATTAAACATAACAAGCAAGTGAAATTAGAGACATAAAACTAGCTCCTTTTGGGAGCTAACAATTCTTTATTTAGTTAAATAGTTCATGTGCTCTACAACTAAAAAAAAAAAAAATCAGTTTCATGGTGTATTAACTATTTACACGGTAGATTCTACAATTAGACAACTTCTCACATGGAACAAGTCTAAAAAATTAAGAACTTAATTTCTTTTCCAAAATGATGCTATGTCGCCGAGGGTATTTTTTTGTTAAAACTTGTTTCGACTATATCTGTTTAGTTTGAGCTTTGATTAGAGTGATTGAAATCGTGTTTGAATTATTGCTTCGAATTAGGCACTATAAATCACTCAGTTTGTTAGTGAATTGATTTTTATTTGTTATCATCAACATATTAATTAATGGATCAAATTTAATTAATTTGAGAGAATAAAAGAAATTTTTGTGTTGAAGTTTTGGATGTTATGAAAGTCATATATGGGGCTAAATGTATACTACTATTGGTATACTTAAGTTTAACTCTTAATTAAGATTTCAGTTGGACTAATTTTGAATAATAATGAAGTAAAGTACGTGTGTTTCATTTTACAAATATGATATTTCAACTGAATCAAAAGTATTTTAAACTTAAGATATGAGTGTATCTGAAATCAATCAATAAATAGTTGAAGTAATGTCAACAATATAACTTACATCAATATAATCAACATTGGAAGTGTATGAGCAATATAATAACAATCAACATTCAATCTATAACATATTTTGAATTTAAGCATGCTTACTTCATTTTATAAGTATGGTATCCCAAGTGTATTAGCAATATATAAAATATAAGATAGGAGTGTATTAGACACATCAACCTGTAAATACGTGAAGTATGACATGAGTGTATAAGCAACTTATCTATGATCAATCAACATTACAAGTGTATGAGTAGTATTGCATATCAATCAACTTTTAAGTCTATCAATAATATATCAACAATATATTAATACATATCCAATAACATTCAACCATGTCAATAGTGTATTAGCAGTGTAACACATATCAATCAACTTTCAAGAATATCAATAGAATATCAGTAGTGTATATTATTTATCAAAAAATTTTTCAAGTCTAATCAAAAGTATATCGATAGGTATATTAGTACACGTCAAATAACTTTCAAGAACATCAATAGAATATCAGCAATATATCACATATCAATTAACTTTTGAGTGCATAAATAGTATATCAAATAATATATCAATAAGTATTAAACAACTTTAATGAATATCTATATATCGTTAGTATTGTTGATGCCAAAATTTGGATAGGAGAAAACATACCTGACCTTCACGTGATAGCAACGGTGAATTTATAATTTAGGGAAAACATGACCTGCAAAATAAGAAGAATCTGTGCATTGGTGTAGTACTTGCCACAATGCCTCTGATGCCTAAGTCAATTAGAGGTTTTAGGTTGTAGCAAGAATTTTAGGGATGAGAATGAGCGTACTTCTTCTGAAGTCATAATGATGTATTTATACTGAATTTCTGACCTAGGGCATCCACATCGGAGTTTCCTAGTCAGGTTAATTCTCGAGCCAAATAGGTTAGGGCATGCATTTAGTATGCCTTGTTCTTCAAACAAAGAAGGTCAGCCGAGGCCGTGTTCGAGGAGGTCATTTGGCCTTTTGGTCCAAACTTTCTTCTCCCCAAGGCCCAATTTGAGTCACAACCTGCTCCATTCATCAAATGGGGATGGTCGGCTTTTGTTTCATCCTTGGTTGAGGCTGAAGCTGAGTAGGTTAGTTTGGGCCTTGGGGGCCAGCCTCCCCTCTTCCCATGCTCACTTAGGCCATAAGGTGTGGTTTTTTTGGCTCTTATTTTGTCATAAAGTCGAGTATACCCTCTGATCCAAATCCACTCATAACAAGTATATTAGCTATTAATCAACTTTCAAGAATGTCAATAGTATATCAATAGTATATTGGGTATAAAAAAAACTTTCAAGTTTATCAAAAGTATATCAATAATATATCGACTTTCAAGTCTATTAGACATTTTAAGTCTAAAGGGTATTTTGGTTGGTCAGTTATTTTAATTGAGTTAGGCTCGTTAATTTTACAATTTCTACAGAACTTAGAATTGTTAGGCTACATGCTTGATTTTCCTTTTGCGTTTTGTTACTATTGCAAGTAGTCCATAAATTTTCAAGTGTATTATAAATATATCATTAAGACGATTACGTATCTAGTTAGTATCATAATTGTGAGTACATCAATTATTAGCATATCATCTAGCCATTGTTCTATGGCAAAAGAAATACACATTCAATTAATCTATATCGAAGGTATATCACTTAGCTAATTGATTTAGTTAAAATGAAGTATATCATCTATATAGACTCAATATAATATATCAATACTCAACATCAGATATATCAATTGACTAATGTACTTGATATTGTATATATCATCAATACATTATTATATTAATATACCAAAAATGAAGTATATCAATAAATGGAGGGTATTTTGAATTTCATCTTTTTAATATCTTGAGTTAGGTCCGTGTTTTGCTAAATCTACAAACTTACAAAAAAAAAAAAAGAAAAAAGAAAAAAAAGATACACTTGCAAAATTCAATTCTTTCTTTTTGCTATACATGCAAACCTTCCTTTTCGTAGCATGAAAGATTTTATATAATATCCTGAATTTTCATATAATTTCTTTGAATTTTCTTGAATTATTTTGACATTATTTTGGATAAATTGACGTAAAAAAAAACATTCATTTGGAGGCATTGCTGTATGAAGTCCAAGGGCCACAAAAGTCAATGAGCTTGTCTATCATGATTGATGAAGGTAGTTAGGAGCGAAAGGTCAAAATAATGATCTAGTCTGGAGATATTTGTTTTGATTTACAACTTTCGAGGACGAAAGTTTGGTAGAAAGAATGTAATATCTTGAATTTTTCAAGTAATTTTTATTAAATTATCTTGAAATAGTTGGCCGTTATTTTGATAAATTGGGATTAAAAGTTTAATTTGGGAGGTAAGATAATTAATTTAAAAGATATTTGTAAAGAATTGAAATTTTAATTCAATTTAAGGAAAAATTAGATTAAATTACTTGGGGGAAGGTGTGATTTTAAATTCATTAAATATTTGGAATGATGTAATTTATCTCAACTATTAGATTGTATATTCCCTTTAATTAGAGAAGTTAATTGGTTTGAGATTAATTTGAAAAGAGATATGAAATTTTTGGATTATTCTGGATAAAGATTTGAAAATAAAAAAAAAAAAAGATTTGGAAAAGATTTGATAAGAGATTTGGAATTTTTGAATTATTTTGGATTATTTTGGATTTTATTTAAATTAATTAGTTTATAAAATTTCTAATTTAGTTAAATTGTGAAATTTCTAATTCAATTAGAATATGGATTCCCAAATTAATTAGATGATGGATTTTCTAATTAATTTAAATATGGATTTCCTAATTAGAGAAAAGGTCTTATTCAAAAAGAAAATCTGATCTATTTACTACTTCAAGTTATGGAATCCCAAATAATTTAGGATTATGATTATTTTTCCTCTATAAATACAACCATCCACTCCATTCTAAATCATTCACTTCATTCCAAAGGGAGGACAATTAGAGAGAAATATCCTATACTTTCATATGCTTTTAGCCGTTCATCGTTGTGCGTCCACTGGTCGCCACTGCTCAGATCAATGCTGTTCGTGTCTTCAAGCCACCAGTCGACCAGATCTAGGCCTAGCCGCTTGGATTTACGTTGCTCGGTGCTACCACACATCAATTGGGACTCTGTCGATCAGTCCGACGCTGCTAAATCTTGTTCCATTGTCGGATTTGGTCAGATTTGTTGGTTATGTTGGGTCGTATATCCTAAAACTCGCAGTTTGTAAAATTAAACATATCCTATTATCAATAATGATGTTATTGACATGTATTCAATAAAGTTATTGTTGTAAATTACACTTGTAAAAACTAAATCCAATAAACTAAGATCCATGACTATTACATGAATACTTGAACTTTATGTGGAGACATAAAGATGGATCAAGTTCGAGTAAATAGCCAAAATGGTCTATAGTATATGAATAAGGTTGAGGGTTGGATGTGACCACTATATAGATATTACAATTTTTTGTAAAGTGCTACAAACGAAGTGATCCTGACTCGTTCATGTGTTGACATGAGGAGTGGGGGTGTCCTATGGAATAGGTTTGCATAAGATTGGATGAAGAAATAAGTCACTCTTACTTTGTAACGCTGTTTATCGTTTAAGACGGACTATTTCAATTCGATGACCTAGGTAACTCTACAGGTAGGTCTTGAACAAAAGACCCCACTCTCTCATTGGCCCGAGAGGGATTCAGTTTAGTAATTGGATTATTAAAGGATCAATGGGACTTAAGGAAGATGTAATTTCGAGGTAAAACAATATTTCACCCCGTCGTTATTACAAACAACCTATGAAGGGTCGACATATTGATTATGGTTAAATCAAGTGGACATAAATATATGAGGGTGCAACTATCGATCTATAGTGGTGTGTCTCGATAGTTAACGAATATTGATTAATTCGGTCTAAAGAAGATTTTAGCCAATTAATCTCAAATCGTTGGAGCTCATGATTTGTAGGTCCATCATGTTCTTCTACTAGCTCGTAAAACATTAACACCTTGGATTAGTGAATTGAGTGATTTTAAAATGTCAAATTCAAAATTAAGTTTTCAATTTAAAGTGTTCAAGTTGAATTTAGGGTTTCAATTTGAAGTGTTCAAATTGCAATTATAGTTTGAATTAGAAATGTTCTATTTCAAATTAGGGTTTGGATAATTATATTCGATATAATTAAGGAAAATTATTTCAAATGGTAAAACTGCTGAAAATATTTACAAAATATAACAAAATTTTGGAACTATCAGTGATAGACGTTGATAGACACTGATAGACTTCTATCAATGTCTAATAATGTCATTGATAGACACTATATACTAATAGAAGTCTATCAGTGTCTATTAGCGCCTATCATTGATAGTTCTAAAATTTTGTTAGGTTTTGTAAATATTTTGATTCATTTTTCTATATTTAAAAACAACCCTATAACTAACGTTTGATTTTATTGAAATTAAACAAAATTGGAGAGTTTAAAATATTTAAATATTAATTACATGAATACAATTCATGATTAGAAATTAGTTGTTTGGTTAATTAATATTTGATATTAAATTATTTATTAAATCTATTTAATTAAATAAAATCAAATTAATTTTCAATTTTCAATTGTTTTAGAAATTGAATTTTGGAATTGGTTTAACTTTGAATTAAATCAAAATAAAATTGAAAATGGATGGAAAAATTCAAAATCAACACCTAAGCCCACCTCCATGTTGCAAATTGAAGTGTTATATGGCTGCTACCTATAGTGCTTGCATGTATATGATACATAAAAGCTTCGAATTTCTGAAGGAGGAGGAGGAGGCTACTGGAATTTGGGAAATTTTGTAGAATCTCTCTCTCTCTCAAACACTCTCCATTACCTTACTCAATTAACTTATATTTTGAGTTCCACCACTCAAATCCAAGGTTGAGAATAGTGGAGAAGACACTTTTGGTGGTCTACTGTTGATTTGAAGGTCAAATTCGTGAAGAGCAGCTTGGATTTCGTGGAATTCTTCAAAAGGTACAAGTTCTAAAATCCTCTTTTTGAAAAGTTGTTTTCTTGCATCCTTTAGAACTCAAATTAAGTATAATTAGAGTGTTTATTGATTTTGATTGCTTCCACTGTGTGGATGTTCATTCCATCCAGTTCAAGATAGATGTTTGGATAAGATCTAATTTATTTTGATTGGTATCTTAAGGATTTTTTTTTATGCCCACTAACCGTTGGTCCTGATCCATTAATGCCCATATTATTTCGGATGTTAGGTTGCTATTTTGGGATGTTTTTGAGCCACTGTACAGCCACGTTGAGGATCAAATTTTGGGACTTTGGTTGAGTTTTGGGGTAAGTTTTGGGTGTTTCGATAAAAGTTTTGGGATTCTTTGTACGAATCTTGAATACCCCCAAAGTTGTGGGTGGAGTGTTGGTTTTAATTTTTGATTGGGAGGTTTAAAGTGTTGTCTATTGGAATTAAGAACTTATTGGATCAATTCGTGTTTGGGTTGATTGGTAAATTTTGAAGTGGATCCTAATTTTGGAATTTAATTTGATTATGGTTTTGATAGGGACTTGATCCAAGAACCGAACCAAGCTAAGAGGATGATTATTTCGCTTTTTTATTTATTTATTTATTTATATTGAGGTAAGTAACTTTCTACTAGTTTGCTTTCGAACCAGTCGTCCCTACCATTTGGACTGTTTACTTAAGATTACCTGGACTGTTTCTTGATACTGATTTGACTGATTATTCTAACTGTTTCGACTGATAATTTATGACTAATTGAACTGCATAATTTAATGGCATTGACTGATTGGACTGGATTGTTTTGACCATGATGAATGTACTGTTGACTGATGGTATATTGAAAAATTTTACCCCTAAGATTAACAATTGTAAAATATAACACAAGAGTTATATGAAAACAGATGCATGTTAAGTTTAAATGGTTCTTGTTAACTTTTCTTATCTAGGCAGGTGTACACATATGACTAATGGTGTGCTCCTTTGGGTCGATATCATGACATTATATGTGCATATTTATGATTGATTTGTGGACATTCGGGTTACACACTATGACTGATGCAAGTTCCTTTGGGTTCATGTTTATGATTGATTTGTGAACCTTCGCGTTATACACTATGACTGATGCATGTTCCTTCAGGTTCATGTTTACGACTGATTTGTGTACCTTCGAGTTGTACATTATGACTAATGCGCATTCCTTCGGGATCACATTTATGATTGATAAGTGAACCTTCAGGGTCACTAAATGAGAAGGGTGTACATCGGTGCCTAGATACACTAGCTAACAGGTAACCTAGAGAGCTCGGTAGCAGGACATTTACTGGGTATTTTTGTACTCATCAATTCCTCTTTTATGTTTTTTTTTTTTTCAGGCAATGACAAAAATGGATTGGTGAGGGACATAAAGGATCCACAATAGAACCATATGGGGCTATTAGAAAACGCTTCTGCACATGTTTTTTTTTTTTTTTTTTTATGATTCTTGTTCCTTTCATTTGAAGATGACATGTTTTCACTTATTTACTTTGGATTATTTTCTTTGTAAACATTTTATTTGGGTTCCAAACTAAATGTTTTGGTTATTGGATTTATTATTACATTAATATTTCAGTTTAGAATGGTTATTTATGTTTTCATTGAATTACGTTATGATGGTTAAAATGTTTTGAATAAGAATGTACAATATATCGTAACGGTCCTTGTCTGAATACTCAAAAGGTCGGATCATTACATTATAATTAAGCTCCTACAGCAAAAGAAGCCTACTTCTCTAATTGCTAAGTTGCTTAAGGGCATTTACTTTTAGGATTGCAATGTTTTGGAAGCTAGACCAAGTACCAAACCATCATACTCTCTTATTTGGAGAAGATCATCCTTTTATGAAAGGGGTTCATTATAATATAGAGAATGGATGTGGTGTTAAATTTTACAGAGATTATTAGATTCCTAAAGTTTCAACCTTTAAACAAACTGATTAATTAATCTATTCTTTTCAATTTTAGATGTTTAAATACATTGAATATCTTATTTGACACTCCAGAACTTTAGTTATATAGAGATATTATTCTTTTATTTCCATTTGAGCTTTATTTTAGGTCTATTCTATTTAATTGTTGTACTTTTCCTTTAAAAAAAAAAAAAAAAAACTTGTATTTTATCTATGTAATTTCCTTCCGCGTGTGTGCATATCATACATATCTTACATATAGAGGTGGATCGATTAAGGAGCTAGCTAGTAGGCATGTCCCTCAAGGGATGTCGTATGTACAGTCTTAGGGAGGTGCACGTAAATCGACCTTCAACTCTAAGCTTCAATTCTTGGCAGGAGCACGATAATTTCCATTTTTAGAAACTAATTTGTACATTGAACCCGCTAACATATATTTTTAGTCTCTAAATTTTGAAAATTTTAACTAATGATTTTTTAATATTTGACTTTAATAAGTCTCATCATAATGTGTATTAATTCTATAAATTTTTAATTTTATATATAATAAGGTCTAAAAATATTAAAAATGTTTTAAAATTAACCATTTTACTGGACAAAAAATAAATATTTTTGTGTCAACTTTAAATTTTAAAATTTCTAGTTAATAGATATATTATAATGTAATGTATAACATAACATTTTTAAAATGTAAGAAACCTATTGGATGAAAAATTGATATTTTAAGAATTTATTACACACAAAAATCAAGAATTCACGAATCTATTAGATATTTTTTTTAAATTTAGAAATTATGCATAGATACAAATCTAGAATAATTTTATCTGTTAAACATCTAACTTTGTATAAATTTGTGCTCTAAGTGAAATTCTGGATACATTATTATTTGTGGAGGGAAGATATTATCAAGAGAAATAATATTAATTATGTAAAGTACTTCCCATCTTTTGCACAACTATTGTAAAATAAATTGAGTCATAATGTTTCTAAAAGTTATATATAATTAAACAGCTTTAGTTATTTCCCTAATTGAGTTTCTAATCTTTTTATTGTAAGGGACAATTGGCCACCTCTTGCCCTTGAGGCATAATGTAATTTTACTTTTGGTATCCGTGAGTGTCCAATTTGTCTGCATTTTCAGCTAATCTTATAGGATAATATGCCTGTCTCTATAAGGGTGTCAAGAGAATTTATAGATATTAAGTCCTAGATAAGTGGTCACCATGGATTGAACTTGTACTCCCTTAAGGCCGGTTTGTTAGGCAATCAGAAAACAGAACTTGAAAACTAAGGATTCAAAGAAAACACAGTTGTATTTTATGTCTTCAGATATGTGTTTGACTAATAAAATTAAGTTTAGTTATCCACTGATGGAATATAAGTTATTACTAATAATTAATTTATAAACTTGTTTATATTAAAATTTATATATAATTATTATTTTGTAATATCATATAATATATAATACATTGCATTCTACGTAATTTAATAAAAATAATTGAGTAATAACATGAAATAATATATTTGTTATTGTTTTTATCTTATTGAATATAATTTTCTATTTTAAAATTTTGAACTCAAAATCTGGAGGTATTAAAAACATACACACCCTCATAGAATTCGAAATGGTTTTCGAAAACAAAATCGACACTGTCAGCCAACCAAGTATCCTCTGAAATCAGAAAATCTAAAAACATAAAACAGGATGAAAATCGTGCAAATTTCGTTCAGTAGGTAACTCGGATCCTGTTTTATGTGTTTAAGGTTAAGAACATGGGGGTTTACTTTAGCAAATAATATTAACCATAGCTAATTGAGGACAACAAAATGGTATTTATTGTAGCAAGTGGTAGTTATTTTAGTATTACGATAGTCGTTGTCCTAAATGGTCTCTTAATCTTTTATAAAGGTCATGTCCTTTTTTTTTTACCCAAGATCATGATGGTTCTTGAGGTCCAATATAATGAAATCCTTAATCTTTCCAGAAGGAAAAAAAAAAAAAACATATATTGATCGAATTACGAAAATAAACATTAAAACAGTTGCGTATATCATTTTTGTCCCATCAAATTAAAGACAAGTTAAATAAATTGTGGGCAAGAAGAGATGGAAATCAATGTTGAAAATTCAAAGGTATGTTCGAAAAGTAAAGTAATGCAGAAAAATATAGAATGATTCTATTTTATCTTTAAAAATTATGTTTATTTGCTCATACCTGTTTTATTTTATAATTATCATTTACTATTATTTTCCAAAAATAACTTCGAAATTAGATAGTATAATATTCCTGGAAAACAAAGTTAAATTTTATGTAAATTATATATATATTTTTTTATTGAAATGTTATCCAATCGAACTATTTGTAATATTTAATTAATGGTCTAAAATTTTGTGAATGAAAGTAGATAATATTTTGAGAGTTAAAAAGAAAAGTATTTTTAATTAATTAAAAAAATGGAGAGTACAATTAGTTTGATAAGAAAAAAAAGTTAAATGAATACAAAATTAATGGTGGCCTTTGACTAAAAATAGTTGCCTAACCTCATCTATCAAAATCATTATTATTATGAAAAAGAAAATGTGCAAGTTGAAATTTCAAATTCCCTAAGAAAATCTCATTATTTCTCTCTCTATATTTGATTTAATTTTAATACCTCTTTCATAACATTTAGATGCATTAAAGCTTTTTAAAAACATTTATGAAAAAAGTTACAAATTTAGTATTTTGATCCTTCCATGAATCTCAATTAAAAAATTTTAATTTAAAGAAAAAGTTCAAATCTCATATAGTTGGTGCCACTCAATTTAAGATATATTAAAAACTTATGATTTTTTTGACAACCAAATATTGTAAAGTTACTCACAAGTATCATGGAAAAAAATTACAACTTCTATCAATTATATTTTGTCATTATCAACTTGTCAATCATAGATGATCTAGTTAAGGTTTATGTCGTTGATTAAGAAGTATGAGATTCATAGTTCAATTGACATCTAAACGTGCTAGAAACCATGCGATCTGTGATTCGAATTCCTTTACCTTCAATTGTAATAAAGAAAAAAAGTATGAGATTCAAATCTTCACCTCTCTGGTATAACTAAAAAAATCATTTAGAGGATCCATCTTCCACCATCCTATATGATGTAAAAAAATTAAAAAAAGAAAATTACAAAATAGAGATTAATTATTTTTCTCTCCCATTTAGAAAATTATGTAAGCATTTCTTTTAATTATTAAATTGGAGTTTTAGACAGCTTGTCAATTAGGAATTTATGATTTACAATTATAATTAAGTTTTATTGACTATTCAAAGTCTACTAACAAGGAAGTCTTTTTCTTTCTTTCTTTTTTTTTTTTTTTTTTTAATGTAAAGAATTTTTTAATGTAAATAAAGTATTTCTTTTGCCTATAAAAAGGGGAAGCTAATAAGCAAATATTATCCTCAACAAACAAACTCCAAACATTTCTAACTTCTTCTATGGCAAACTTTTATTCCATCATTTCCTTATTCCTTCTTGGCTTCCTTTTGCCAAACCTACATTTAACAAGTATCTCTCTTCCTCTCATGCATTATTGTATTATCAATTTGTTTCTTTTTTCTTTTTTCTCTATTTCTCGTAATTCTTTCTCCAATGCATCTAACTTTGTGTTAGATATTATAATTAAATGTATCTTCACTCATTAGCTGAACCTTTTGAGTCAATCGGTAATTTAAGATCTTGTATGTTAAATAAAAAAAAAGGTAAATTATGTGTTAATAAATCTCGATTTGTTTTTTTTTTCTTCTTATTGAAAATGTTGTTTGATTAATTTTTTTTAAATCTTACCAAAGTTTCAATACAAAAGCTTAAGACCTTGTTAATCGATTGATTGTTAAATTTATATTTTCGAAAATTAAGCTTATAAACACTACTCTTACTTATAGAATTGTTTTTAAACTCTAGCAAAATTTTGTAAACTATATATATGAAAAAGTTGCTCTAAGTACCCAAAAAAATAAAAATCAATGAGTATTAACATGGCATAAGTTTTTAACATTTTGTTTGACAAATGACAATAATGGCTTTGTTATGTTATTATTGTTAATGATAATAGATTTGTTTCATGACGCTTGGTAAGGTTTTGTTTTTCATTTTTAAAAGTTACTTTTAAAAATTTGGTAAAACTTCGGAAACAAACATGGTTTTGGAAGGACTGTTTTAAACATTTAAATGTTTTTTTTTTCTCTTGAGAAAATTAAAAATAAAGAAAATTCTCAAGTGAAAAAAGCATATTTGAAAATGTTTGTAAAAAAGAACGGTAAAAAAAATCATTTTTGTATTAATAAATATTTTTTGGAAAATAAAAAATAGATAAATATTTTTATTCATTGATTTCATTACATTAATTTTTGTGCACTATTTTTAAATAAAGAAAATGAACCAACGTATTTATAAATATAGCAAAATTATACTAATCTATCAATGATAGATCGCCATAGACAAGTCTGTGATAGATATCTATCGCAATCTATCGGGACCTATCACTAATAAATAATGACATTTTATTATTCTTAAAAATACTTTCAGCGTTTTTATCATTTAAAACAAAATATAAGCTTGTAAAATTAATCAAACAAATAGAAAACCCATATTAAATTCCCAATTCTAGGATATTTGAGCTTTAGTGGTCCATCAAATTAATTACCTCGTTAATATGACTCATAAATAAAGCTAACATCATAGTAGTACACGAGTTACATATTATTAAATAATATACATATATATATTTTTATAAAATCCACTGGAGATATAATTTTTTTTCAGGTAAACTTATATAGGACTGTTTTCAAATATAAAAAAATGAACAAAAAAAAATATTTACAAAATATAGCAAAATTTTATAATTATCAATTATAGACGTTGATAAACTGATAGAACAACGTATTGATAGTTCTAAAATTTTGCTATATCTTGTAAATATTTTTAACAGTTTTATCATTTGAAATAATTTCTCGAAAAATATATATAATTAATTAGAGAAATAAAAAAGAGGGAATGATTTTTCTTAGTGGGACATAATTTTGGCTCCCCATAGTACTATAATTTTTATTCATTATACTCATGGAGAGTAACTAAACTTTTGTTGTGGCTGTTGTTGTAGGTGCACAAATTGGAGTTTGCTATGGACAGCTTGGGAACAACCTTCCATCTCAAAGAGAAGTGGTGAATCTCTTCAACCAAAGGAATATCAGAAGAATGAGACTCTATGATCCAAATAGAGCTTCCCTTGATGCTCTTAGAGGCTCCAACATCGAGCTCATGCTGGGCCTTCCCAACTCCGACCTTCAAAGAATCGCTTCGAGCCAGAGTGAAGCCAATGCATGGGTTCAAAACAATGTTAAAAGCTTCGGCAACGTGAGATTCAAGTACATCGCCGTTGGTAACGAAGTCCAACCCTCTAGTTCTGCTGCCCAGTTCGTTGTCCCGGCGATGCAAAATATTCAAACTGCACTTTCCAATGGGGGCTTGGCTAATCAGATCAAAGTTTCCACTGCCATTGACACTGGCCTTCTCGGTGTGTCATTCCCTCCTTCTAGTGGCGCTTTCAACAACCAAGCGATGCCACTACTTAACCCCATCATTAGGTTTCTAAATGCCAATCGGTCCCCATTGCTTGTCAACTTGTACCCTTTCTTCAGCTACATTAGCAACCCAAGGGACATTCGTTTAGACTATGCCCTCTTCACGGCGAAGTCAACAGTGGTCACCGATGGCCAGCTTCGCTACCAGAATTTGTTTGATGCAATAGTTGATGCAATTTACGCAGCGTTGGAGAAGGCCGGCGGGTCCAGTTTGGAGATTGTGGTATCAGAGAGTGGGTGGCCGTCGGCCGGGGGAACGGCTGCGTCAACCGAGAATGCGAGGACTTACAATAACAATTTGATTCAACATGTTAAGAGAGGGACTCCTAGACGCCCTCAAAGGCCGATTGAGACTTATATTTTTGCCATGTTTGATGAGAACCAAAAGAGTCCTGAGTTCGAGAAGCACTTTGGCCTCTTCTTTCCAAACAAACAGCCTAAATATGCAGTCAACTTCAACTGATAGAGTTGGAATCGATATTGATATAAGTAGAAATAAAGTTTTCAATAAACAACTAGAGATTGTAATGTTTGAAATACTTCATGCCATCTTTTAAATAAAAGCAACTATTAATATACCATCTTTGCTGTTTAATATTGTTTGGTAGATCTAAATATTAGAGCCAGTTTGATGTTTGAATAATATATATAATATGTATATATTGTTTGAGGTTTAATATGGTGTTGATGCCAAATTTTAGATGAGGTAAACACATCCATAAATCTTCATGGGACAATTACACACGGGTATGATGCTTGCCACAGAGACTATGATGCTAAGTTAGCAAAGAAATCTATGGTCACAACAGGTGGTTCAGATTATTGTATGCAAAGAAATTTAAATGGCTTAAATGTAAAAACATAATTGAATGGAAAATGGATTTAAGTAAAAGCTTAACCTAGGAAATTCTGAATCGGCCCATTCGTTTGGTTAATCATAGAAACCTACAAATTAAAATCTGAAATTTTGAAGTGTTCACATAAATTGAGTGCTTAAATCATGCTCTGATACCAATTGTTGGTATTGATATTCAACATATGGAAGCAATTCAGGATATTGAGCACTTTAACTACATTAGTTTTGGATTTAAAGCATGTTTTTTAATTCTTCTAGAAAATAGGGTTCCAAAAAACTATACCGTTGAAGAATCCTCCTCTAAGGTCCAAATTCAGCTTAAAAAAATCTCAACTCCAATGCTTGAAGACCATCCAAAATGAGTGAATTTTGAAGGGAAATTGGAGAATTTTTAAGTTTTATGTCAATAGTTTGGAGAGAACCCTTTCTCAAAATTTCAATTACGTGGAGAAAAACCTCAGTCAATTGAATTTGTTTTTAAACAAATTCACCATGCAATCACATTGCTGTGAGTTTGACGCCAAACTTCCATAGAGAGAGTGGAAATTGAAGGTGTAATGGGTTGGAAAAACCCACTTTTAATAAATTTCATTTTAAAATTGATTTTTCTTTTAAAAGTAATTTTATATGAAATAATTTATTTCAATATTTAAAATGAAATTTAATTTTAAAATATTAATTAAATAGTTAATATTCAAAAATTGATTAATCAAAATCAATTATAGGAGTTAATTTTCTTATTAATTAAACAATTAAATTATTTAAATTATTTTAATATCAAATATTAAATTAACAATACACCAATCTCAAACATGAATCTTTATTCATGTAAAATACTTAAATGCTATTCAAATATTTTTCAACTCTCAAATTTAGTTTAATTTGATAATTAAACGTTTAATTATATCGTAAATAACTAATAATTCTCTCAAACCTAATTTGAACATTTCAAGTTCTCTCATCAGGCTATTCTAAAGTTTAGTCCGTTTATGAGCTAGTAGGAGAACCTCATGGACCTACAAATCATGAACTCCAACTATCCGAGATTAATTGGTTAAACTATTCTAATCGAATTAATCAACATTCGTTAACTATTGGGTCACTCCACTAAAGCCTAATAGCTACACTCTCCTCACTTTATATATATTTCTGTCCACTTTATTTAACCATGATCAGTAAGTCAATCCTGTAATACATCTTGCTTCTTAAGTCTCCATTGATCCATTAATGAACAATTGGTTTATGGTCCTACTAATAAACCGAGTCCCTCTCACTCATACAGAGGGTGGGACCCCTTGTTCAAGATGAGGAGTCAGTACTTAAGGGAACAACTTATCTGCTAATCTTGAAATTGGTAGGAGTAAATTCCATCTTATAGGGCTATGTCTCCACCTATCTACCTGGTTTCATCCTTAAAGTGGGAGGCTTATTAAGCGGCGATGTTGAGTCACTCTCACCACTGCAGATTAATGAATAATCCCGAATAAACAGAAGTTCATAGCTAGCTCAGGATTGAGTGTAAACCCTATACTCCATTTTTCCTACATAAGTAAGTAATAGGCTTGCTAAGTAAAGACTAAGGATATGTTAAGGTAAAGTTGTGAAAGGAAGTAAAGAAAGTAGGAAGATGGAGGAAGAAAATTCTAAGTGTTGGAAAAACTTAATCTCGGGTGAGTTTTAAATAGTTTAACAAGTGAAAAATTGGCTAAGTATAAAAGACAAGTGTAGGCATGCGTTGGTGTTGGGAAGCATTGACGCATGAGGCATTGGATGTATGGCAACCAAGGCCTGTAAAGGTTGTGTGAGGCTGAGTGTTGAAGCCAACGACAAACTATGTGTTGGAGCTAAGGATGAATGCGTGAGTTGATGGATCTTTCATGATGTGTTGACAAGGCATGCGGCAGCCAATGGGCTTGCAAGGTTAGTGAGCATGTGGGCAAGGTATGCTGGGCATTGGCGCAAGGCCAAGTGCTGAGCCTAGAAAACGTGTGCAAGGGATGCGCTGAGGCTTGCGAGATCGTGTATCGAGGAAGGGCCATCGAGAACCGAGGATGGGCCAGGCGCAAGTAAGGAAACACTCGATTGTGCGCAAGCATAGGCACTGAACATTGTGGCGTTGCACGATGGTGATCGCATAGTGGCATATGGGCTACACGATAAGCGCTAGACGATGAAGTATACGAAGTGCGCTGAGTTGCACGATGAGTGCAAGGCTAAGCATTGAGGTTAGGCGTGCGTGTAACCAGTGTTCAGCGATGAACACAAGAAGCTGGGTACGCTAGAGCTACACGATGGAGCGAGGAAGTATGCGATGAGGCGATTGCGGTGGAGGACTGTGCGATTGCTTGGAAAGCGTTGCCAGTCTTGGCACAAGTCACATGAGGCATGCGATACCCGGTGGTCATGCGTTAAGGAAGGCTTAACGTTGGTTGATGATGTGTTTAAGACTAAGCTATGCATTGGTCTAAAGCATGCAACCATAAGAGGGACGTGATAGCCTCAAGGTGAGCTATACGTTGGCCAAGGTTGGGCAATGCATTGTTTGAAGGAGGCATGCGGCCACGTGGTGGCGAGTGTTGGCTTGAGAGCCGATCCTTGCATTGTTGACTATGAGGAAAGGATCAGCTTAGTGAACAACTAACTAAGTCAGCTGTCATGCTTAGGTTTTTTTTTATCTCTTTAAGGATGAGGTGGCAGCTTGACATTGAGGGGTTAGCATTCAACTGCTAGTATAAAAGAGAAACTTGACTTTGAAGAGAGTGTTTGAGCAATTTACTCGTGCAAAGTGAGTGATTTCAGAGTCATTCAAACTCTGAATGTGTCTAGTTGCTGAGGTTGAATTGCTGGAAAGGAATTCCAGAGAAATCGGGCTAGAGATTGAAGAATCTGGCCAAAGGTCGAGCTCTCGGGTAAGCTTAAGCCAGTCTTGATGATTTGAGGATTCGGCCAAACCACAAGGAGTTATAGGCTGAAATTTTAAGGTAAGCTTTTTAGAGAAAGCTTTTAGAAGAAAATTTCTTGAGAAAAGGCTTGAAAATTTTATTATGCAAATTGAAAGTTGAATCTAGAATCTTGAACAAGTAGGTAACTGCTTGGGATGAACAAGCAAGCAGCTTGAAAGGCCAGACGGTGGTGCTGAAGCACGCGTTGAGGATTGAGCTGTGTGCAAGGGATGAGTTGGCGCTAGAACGCGCTGGGATGCATTGGATCATGTAACGCATGCTGAAGCCATAAGTGCTAGAGTGTTGTGCGGACGTTGGTCTGTGCAGGCAGAGTGAGCGGGCTGTGTAGGCAGGCATACAAGGTGTTAAGCGCCAGGTTTCGCTGAAGCATATGGCGAGCGATTGGACGAACGCATGGGGCATGCGTTTATGTGCCACAAGATGGGCGCATGGGCTGAACGATTGGCGCAAGAACTAGTTATACATTAGGTCGTGCGAGGGGCTATATGAGCATGTGCTGAAACATTGAACGCACCTGGACGCATAAGAGGCTTGAACTCATAAAGCATGCAATGGATGTATGCGATGGACACATGGTAATGATTTTTGCTACCTAGTCAAGTTGAGGCCTATGAATTTGGCTAAGTTTTCGACGCACAGTGAGCTTAGCATTGAAAGGTAAGGTTGAACACTAAAACAAAGTAAGTTAATTATGGAATGTTGTCCTAAAAGGGGGGCCAATGCTAATGAATAGAATACGTTGTGATGTCCACAGGTTTGACATCAAAAGGAGAAGTACATTAAGAGAATTGCCAAAGACAGTGAGGGACTTTAAATGCTTTAAAATGTATTGCAAATTCTTTATGAATGTTTTAGCAATTCATGATTACTGAAAGCTATTTATGACAACCATTCTCAAATCGTTTCCAAGTAACACATCTCTCTTTAATGTTATGTTTATGTTATATACTTCAATGATCATGAGTATGTGTTAGTACTGAATGCTTTAGGGAAACTAAGTCACAAAGAGATAAGAATGTGCCTTAGAAAAAACGAATAGCTCATTACTGAAAGACTAAATAAGAAGGTACTAGAGCTTAGTCTTAGATATGAGATTAGTATGAATAGCTCAGTACTGAAGGACTAAATGAGAAGATACTGAAGGACAGTCTTAGATTTGAATAGTATAGTACTGAAGGACTAGATGTGAAGGTACTAGAGTTAAGTCCTAGATATAAATTCTGATGATAAAATCCAATCTACGTGCACGTAGGAAAGATAAAACTAGGAGAAAGGTGATCATTAAAAGAATTATGGGCTTTAATGTCGATTGACAACTGACATTAAAGATAGTGTTATAAAAGGTCTTTAATGTCGATTGTATTTAATGTCGGTTTTAAACCGACATTGTACATCCTTTTAAATGTTGGTTTAAAACCGATATTAAAGATAACCGACATTAATGACCTTTTATAGCAAATCCTTCACCCACTTACTTTGAACTACTTCCTCCGTTTACTTTGCTATTGACTCATACAAAATACTTTTTCATATGGAGGTCACTCTCAGGGTGACACGAAGCATCATATGAATCTCACGATGTAAATTATGTGGAGATGTGGCAGTTGAAATCTATTTATCGAATGACTAATTTATGTTTGAACAACTTTCTCTTATTCACCGAAATCTAGATTTAAGCTAAAAAATACTTTCTGTATGGAGGTCACTCTCAAGGTGACACGAAGTACCACTTAAATCTTGATTGTGAACTCTTAGAGACGCGAGAGCTAAGAATAATGTATCGTATATGTTATTAATCTCCCACTGATGTTTTCTAATAACTCTATCATATAGAAGTTATTAAACTGCCACTGAAGTGTTCTATTGGGTAGATTTATACTTAGGTTCTTTTTGGCTAATAAAACAACCCTAAGTCTATGTGGTTTATCCAAATATAACTCTTATAATTGGATTTTAACCTACGATGTCTAGGTGATAAACCATTTGATTACCTCATATCACTCATGTATGCTCATAAAACCAATTACCAACACTCAATAATTCGGCCATAATCCCCAGGTAGAAGGTGTTCCGTAAATCGTTAACTTAAGTACCTCAGCCTTAAATAGGATTATATACCGGTTGAGTTTGTAAGCTGAGTTTTATAAGTTTTAACTATTAAAACAGGCGGTCAACCTACGTGAGTATGCAAATGTTGTTTATGGATTTTAAACCTCTAACCCAATTTTATAACAACTTATAAAACTTTAGACATGCTAAACATCCATAAAATACATAAAGGCATTCAATATTTAATATAACACTTATATTAAATACAAGAAACCCTAACATGCATACTATATATTATAACAAATTACAACATACTTCCAATGCATGTAACATGCTTCCTATGGTGGGATTTTAAATCTAAATGGCATACTGTATGCATATACAAGATTTATTTAATTATAACATACATCAAATGCATAAATAATTAAATACAGACTGATATGGTTTTAGTTTTAGCATAAACAAGCAAACAAAAGTCTAACTATTACAAACAGCTTCAAAACCATCTTTGAACTACTCGAACTGCTCCAAACCGAACCCAAGCATCTTGAATCGGACTGGATGAGTCTATACCAAACCAACAAAGTCTGAACTGGACCAGCCAAAAACCCTTTGAGGCTGAACCAGATTGGACCTTGAGAAAATCGGTTGAACCGACTACTCTAGATCCAACCTCAAAGTCTTGCTACGGTCGATTGTGTAGCATTGAAGGCAACCGTCTAATGCCATCGCCTTGTGTTGAGAAGAGGTACACGATCGCTTAGTGTAATCTGACTATCGCATAGAACAATCGTTTAACTCTGGGGTAGAACTAAACGATCGCTTTGCACCATTGCCTAACACTTCATGTCATCGTATAGTGTCCACGGCAGCTACACGATCGCTTGGCCCTATCGCATACAAACACATCATGTCGTTCAGCATCGTAGCTAAACGATCATTTAGTTCCATCGTTTAGAAACTTCAACACATCACTTAGCACCACATCTACACAATCGCTTAGTGCCACATCTAGACGATCACTCACGCTATCGCATAGCATTTCATTGTATCGCTTAGCGCACGCCGCATCTACTTGATCGTGTATTTCCATCGTATAGAAAATCCAACGTATCGTTTAGTTCCCACGCAAAAGCTAAACGATCGCTAGTGCTATTGTATAGCATTTGAATGCATCGTTTAGCTCCCGTAGGTACACGATCATTTAGCGTTCAACATCACAACGACCAGCGCCCATTGCAATACAATCGTTTAGCTTTTCTTCACATCGTGTAACACCTGGAACTAGACGACCACTTAGCAACTTAACCTTAACAACGATTTTGAGCAGAAACTGAAAACTGGAACAACAACGCGCCCTCCTTCACTTGTTTCTTCAATTATGTCTTAATTTCAACTCTAATGACTCCAAATAAATGACATACTCTTGCTAACACATAAAATCTCATCAAGCAAGAGCCAATTACAAATTTAAATGAGAAATTAAAGAAAATTAAAATGCCAAATCTCAGAAAACCATATCAGTGCATCAGTTTCTTATATCTCATATAAAAGACTCATAAAACCAAAATTAAACATAATTGAATGCTTATATGATGCTCTGATACCAATTGTAGGAATGTATCAGCAACAGTAGAAGCAACAAGAATTATTTAAGCTCTCTAATTCATTAATTTTGGAAAAATATAAAGTATGCTCTTGCAGAAAACAAGTGAGTTTCATGACATACCTTTGTAGAAATTCTTCAAAGCTCGTTGTCCAGCTGCAATCTTCTCCGAATCTTGTTGCAAACCACCTCAAGATCTTCCCCACTATTCTCTTGGTGCTCTAGATTGAGTTGTGGGACTCAAAACAAGCTTGAATCAAGGGATTATGGAGAATTGCTCACAGCAACAATCTTTTTGAAGAACCCTTTCTTTAGCACAAATTTTCTCTAAAATTCTCTCTTGATATCATGCCCGAAATTCACTCCAAACTTTTCAATATATTGCAGACATTCATGCAAGGAAGAGAGTTGCATGAGTTGCAGCTCATGCTTGGAGTAACACAAGGTAATGGTGATGAATTTTGTGTGAGCAAGTAGAAGACAGATAATGGGATATCTCTATGTTCCATTTTTGCATGGTCAAATTTTCCAATTTTATCTCAAAATCAAAACTTGATTTTTTTAAAAAATATAATTTTATTTTAAAACTGAAAAATAAAATTAATTTCATAAATTAATTTTTAAATAAAACTTAATTAATTTAATATCAAATATTAAATTAACTTTTATACACATCCATCTTTATATATTTAATTCATATTTAAATATAAATTCTCCTATTTCATTTAATTTTAAAATTAAACATGTAATTATATTTCATATAATTACAAATTCGCTTATTCTAATTTGAAAGTTTACAAATCAACTTATCACGCTATTCTAGAGCTAGACCATTACTAGCTAGTAGAAGGACTTCACGGACCTACAGATCATGGGTTTCAACGATCCGAGCTTAATTGGCCTAACTCATTAGACCAAATTAATCCCCATTCGTTAACTAATGGGTCACTCCACTAAAGCCCATAGTTGCACTCCTCTCATTGTAGATATATTATGTCCACATGATTTAACCATAATCAGCAAGTCGACCCTTCACATGTTGTCCGTAATAACGGTTAGGTCAAATATCTGTTTTACCCCCGAGATTACGTCTTATTCCTTAACTTCTTACTGACCCTCATATGATTAACTAGTTTTGATCCAATCATTAAACCAAACTCTCTTAGCCCAGTGAAAGGGTGGGGCCCCTACTTCAAGACTTAGATTTAGTATTTGAGAGAATAACCTTTCTTCTATCCTTAAATTGGGTAGGCGTGAACTCCGTCTTGCACCCTATGTCCCCAGCTATCTATTAGGTCTTACCCTTGAAATGGGAGGCTTATTGAGTCTGCGCTGTTGAGCCAACCCTCACCTATGAAAATCTAAGGATAATCCTGAATAAATAGGAGTTCATAGTTAGCTCAGGATTAAGATCGAGTTACCTAGGTCATCTAGGTGAAATAGTTAGTCGTATACAGTAAACAACATTATAAAGTAAGAGTGACTTATTTCTTGGTTCGATCTTATGCAAACTCATTGTATAAGATGCCCCCACTCCTCATGTCGTAACATGTATGAATTAGGATCACATTGTATGTAGCACTTTACAACTCTTTGTAATAATTACAGAGTAGGCCACATTCAATAGTGTTACCAGAACAAGGTACTCAACCTTATTCATGTACTATAGATCATTTTGACTATTTACTCGAACCTGATCCACTCTTATGTCTCCAAATAAAGTTCAAGTACTCATGTAATAGTCATGGGTCTTAGTTTATTGGATTTAAACTTTCATACAATTTATAAAATCAACAATAAGTTTATTGATTATAGAAAATATTTGTCATTTTACAAATTGTGAGATTTTAGACATAAAACCCAATAGGATAATTATCTAGATTTAGGATGTTTTAGCAGGCATATACCTAAGTAAAGAATATACCCAAACAATTAGAACATTTTAATGGGAGATTAATGATATATATGATATATTGTTTGTCACACCCCCTTCCCTAGCCTTGACCCCCAAGACCGGGAAGGGAGCGTGAGGGTAAACCAATAGTATTCCAAGACAACATTTAAATTTAACATTCCCCCCATATCTATTAAGGATTTCAACATGTTTACAACACTCTATCTATCTTTCATACACATAGTTTAATTTCCTATATTCTTTATTACATGATCCGAGCCATCCATTAGAATTTACCAAGTCCTAGTGTGATGGTGGTTTAGCAGACTCCTCCTTAAATGCTCCGCTTTGTTACCTGGGGGGGGGGGGGGGGGGGGGGATATAAGAAAATATTTGGAAGAGTGTGAGCTACTAAGCCCAGTGAGTGGTTCTTTTAAAATAATAACCACTTTGCAAATTATATTTTTGGGAAATCAATAACATAATCATAATTTCAGTATAATTTATGCATGATCATATATATGTTCATTCAATCAACATTCTCCAGTCCCATGCTATACGTGGCATGCTCATATCATGGACACATTATCAATCATCATAACTTTTTATGGAAACTTTCCTATAACCCACTTTTTCCGCCAATGTGCACACCGATAATTCTTTATCCTGCTAGTCATGCTTAGGTACTTGACTATATTCCCCGTCGGTCATCACTGACTATTATTTTCCGCCGACCGAGGCCGACTATATTTTCCCGCGAAGCACCTTTTGTTAAGCATGCTAACTATGTAGTCTGGGTATAATCTTAGTTTCCATAGCAATTTCACAAACAATATCATGGCAATTATCATAACATCATTAGCATGTATTTTGCACTTACATATGCATTTATTCACATATCAAAGCATAAAGCTAAGTAAACACTCACCGTCAGCAAGTTTTTCCACTAAAATCACCTTTAGACTACCTTCCTGAGAATTCCTCCATATCAATAGAAATTCTTCAATTAATACTTATTATATCAATAAATAGTGTCAAACTTAGCCAAAATATCATTATATATTGAAAACACCAACTTACCTTACTCAAAATTAGCCAAAATACCAAAGTTAGCCTCTTTAGAGGTTATTTGGACTGAGATAGGCAGCTGGGCATTGGGCAGTAGGCAGAGTGGGCGTGCTATACCGCACAGGGGCTGGCGCGTTTGGATGTGCGCGGCGCGCTGGGCGTGTGTTGCACTGGGCATGCGCTGGGTTGATGCACCATATAGGGAAGGCAGCTACGTTGGGCTGGCGCACGGGATGCATCGAGCAATGCAGGTGCGAACGGACAGATGGACGTAGTGCTGCATGCGCGCAGGGCGTGGGCTGGTTGTGCATCCAGCTGCCTCAATGCCTCACCAACGCAACCTTGTTTCTTTTGATCTCCAATCAACTTGGCAGCCTAATAACTCAAACTCACTCTCTAAATATGATCTCAACACACGATTTAGGTGCTGGTATGAATGACTTCCCCTTGCTCAACTCTCTTATTTATGGCCATTTCAAACTCACCCCATGTTGACAACACAACTCGCATTTGTCTCACTTTGGAGCTGCCAACATCCAGTCTACCTAGCCTATCCTTAGCCTAGCCTTGAGTTGTTCTCCTTCCAGCTTGCCAGCCAAAATTCATTTCGTTGCATGAAATCTCTTTCACCCACCTCATGCTTGGGTGATAAGACTTCAATTTGCATGAAATCTCCTTTAGCTACCTTCTACTTGAATTTTATGTGATCTTCCTTTTGCCACCTAAATCCCTTAAATACCTCACATATTTCTTTACTTAAGTTGTTTAAGTCTTATATTCGTATACCCTTGGCATTCTCCCTTGAAGTTTTCCATCAATTAGCCTCATCTTTTATCCTTAACGCATAGCAACTCACCTTTCCCTCATCAAAGTTCAACTTAGTCAACACATGAGTTGGTCATCACCAACGCATAGGGTGGCCGCTC
The DNA here is from genome assembly GCF_009727055.1 of Benincasa hispida. Lineage (NCBI taxonomy): Eukaryota > Viridiplantae > Streptophyta > Magnoliopsida > Cucurbitales > Cucurbitaceae > Benincasa > Benincasa hispida. Next base: position 507,449 of record NW_024064775.1, on the reverse strand, counting down.
ACCTTTAACATATGGCTTGCTAAGTGTGTTTGCTCGGCCTACTAGGCATGAATGCATGGTGTGCTGCCTAGGCGCTTGCGCGCTTGCTCGGCCGCATGGGCGTGCACTTGGCCTGACGCATCGACGCATGGTTGCTCGGCAGCGCATAGGATGGCTCGCCCGCTTGCCCGTTTGATCCATAGGCAGGGTGCTCATCGACGCATGGGCTACGCGCTCGACATACACCATCAATGCATGGGCTGCGTGCTCATCATCGACGCATGGGCTGCGTGCTCAGCACATGGCCTGTGCACTTAGCCTCGACGCATGGTTGGCGCACCTAGCATGCTCACTTCGACGCATGCTTGCTGCCCGTGTCCTCATGTATGCCTTTGCATTGGTTGTGTGCAACCCTTAGCCATTTTTCAAGTCTTCTAGCTTCCATCCTCCATGCCTTCTTGCGTCCAACATGTTTTAAGCCCTCCAAAGGCATTTGGATTTTGGTCACCTTTTTGGATAATTTTGATGTTTTCCTCCCTTTGTTCCAATATCCTTACTTAGGATTTTTCTTCTCTATTTAACTTCACACTTTAGATTTAATGTTAGGGTCTTACATTGTTTTTAGCTTTCTCGTCCCTAAGAGTTCACACCGTGAGATTCATGTTCGGCTTCTTGTCGTTTTAACCGCGACTGCTCCATTCGGAATGTGTTTGCATGGGTCAATAACAAGGTGAATAGGGGAAGTAGTTCATAGTAAGTAGGTGAAAGAAATGTGTCAACATATCCTTCAGTCTCTTCCATTAATTTGAACCGTGAGATTCTTATGTTGTGCCTGCTGTCGTTTTTAGGCAACATTAGCTAGTTGTTTTTCAGTGATTATCCCCTCGGAGGGTTGTAACATAGGATTCAGAACAACTCAAACTTAAAAAATGAATAGGGTTTCTTATTCTATCTTCAACATTGTCTTCCAATTCAGGGGCTTGTTTATACCGTTCTATGAAATCTGAAAATGGAGTGTCACACATACAAGAGTTACTAAATGTTAGTATGTTTTTGACCGAAAACGATAACTAAATAACTAAAAGATTAAAGAGTTATTATGGAATTAGTTTTTAGTCAATAATGTCTTGCTTCCGTGAAGGAGTTTTGACTGCCCCTCGGTAGCATCTATTCTATCTCAATAAAGTATCCTTGCAAATAAATAATGAAATTTCGGTACATTATTACTTTTGCTAAAATAGTTTTGGATTTAGCAATTTCCTAATAAAATTTCTTTATGTTTCAGCATATCAAATTCAATTATCCATCTTTTAGATTACAACAAATTTAACGGAGAGGATTATTCAAATTGGAAATCAAACATCAATACGATACAAGTTGTAGATGATTTGAGGTGCGTTTTGATAGAGAAATATCCTTCAGTTTCTAGCTCTACTGCAAACCGAAATGTTTGGGATGCATATAACAAGTGGGTTAGGGCTAATAAAAAAGGTTATAGTTACGATGGTTGCGTTGTGTTAAAGCATGAATTGTTCAAGTAATAAAACATATTTTCAAAAGTTCTTTTAAAACATGTTCAGCCTTAGTATGATTATACGATTAGTATGTATTAAAATGTTAACACATACAACTACGAATACTACACTGAGAAATTTAGAATTATTGAATCCAGAATGTAAAGAAAATTTATTTTCTCTTAAAAGACACTTGGCTTTGGCAATTAAAGTTAATTATCATCAATTTTAATAATAATAGAATGGCTATTATAGGTAATTCTCCAAAGGGTACAGTTAAAATTACATTACATGTTTGAAAATCTTGTTTCTTATGCAAGATAGTCATTGAACCTTATTGGGTAAGACTACAAGACTAAAGAATATGTTCGGCTTATACATTTTGATCCAAAGGGTTGAGTGAAGATAAAAGCCAAATAACATAGTAATTATATAATCAATGGGATTGATGAATATTTAATGTATCAGTATCTTTATCTAACATATCAATATATTTATCTAATGCAACCTAAGTCTATATTTTCTTTCAAATGTTCCAAAAGAAAAAGACTAAGGTTGAAAATCAATTAGGTAAGTCTACCAATACATCATGATCTGACCATAATGGAAAGTACAAAAACCATACATACTAAACTAATTGATAAAATATGGAATTACATCCAATCTGATATAATTTTGATGAAATTGTGCTTCAAAAGGAGAAAGATGGCTTTATTTAACTTGATCATATTAATGATGAGTATTTTATAAGACATGATCACATCATTAATTAGTTATACATCATTGCTAGACTCTGGTTATGACATGCAATAAAGATTGCATTGTGAATACTATTCACTCCAAAATTATTTAAAAAAATAATTTTCATTATGAAAGCGATGTAAAACTAGTTTACGACATTTCAAGATTTGGGCATGTTAAGAAACACATGTTGAAACAAACCCAAAAGGAATATATGTTCAAAGATATGCCCAAATATAGATCATCCTCGAAGTGAAACAAAACAATCTTTTATACAATCCTAGATAAAATAACGTATTTATGTGAAAAATATTAATTTTATAAAAGATATCAAATAAAAGATTACAAACCTATAAAGTAAGATTAAATAGTATTGACATGTTAATCCCATGTAAATCCGCTGAATAGTTAACAAGTGTTGTTAACCACTTAATTACATTTGAAAGTCAAATGAATATTAATTGTCAACTAGATAAGTCTTCTTTGTAGTGGGAAAGTTATGAAATAACCCAATCTTTACAATGACTTAATTGAAAAGTCAAAGTTATCATATTAGATGATAAAAGCTTATTACACTCAAACATAGTGGAAGAATTATGAGGTAACTTAATCTTTACAATGACTTATAACAAGCCAATGTAGTCATACAAGAAGAAAAGAGTTGAGTAATATTGTCAAGAATTATTATATTAAAGTCATAGATTTTCTAAATTTGTAGATTTTCTTGATTAGGTGAAACATATAGGATATGAATGGATCGACATAACAAAAAGAATCTATGTACTCCAACTGAGTCTAAATTTGTAAAGTTTCTTGATAGAGTAAAACCCATAAGATATGAATATATCTACAAAACAGGCATGAAAGTGTAGATAAGAAGATATAGTTCTCCTAAGTAAGACTTGTGACTATAGGTGAAACATATGAGTAATTAGACTGGGATTCAATTTTCTCATCTTTTTTCACTATGGAGTTTTTATGCATTATTTTATTCATTGTTACATATAAGATATTTAAAATGAATAAATAAAATTCTTTTGTGAAAAGAAACTTATTGCATCTACATATATGTGGATGTTTTTCAAAGATCAAAAGCAAAAAGATTGTAGAATTGTATATGTTCATTTCAGGAATGAATTACACAATTAGAATATTTGAATATAGGGTTTGATAAAAGTATCATAACCCATGACTCTGAATAAATAATATTTCTTTTGTACAAACAAGAAAATTATAAAATGCTAAGTGAATATTTTAAATATTTTATATAGTGATTTCTTATTGCTCATTATGAGTGATGTAAAAGTTCAATGTAACATAAATGAGTATTTTGAAATGACTTAGTATATTATATATCCAAATAGATATTTTAAGGAAATAATGTTAAATTTCTCTCAAATATCTTACATTTACAAAATTGTTGTCAAATATTTGATGCAAAACTCCATAAAGAATGATAGTGTATCATTTTAAAGTGAAGTTAGTCTTAAGAAGAGTATCCTATGTCTAGTTGTCAAATATTCGATGCAAAATTCCATAAAGAATGATAGTATATCATTCTAAAGTGAAGTTCATAAAGTTTTAGGAAGAGTATCCTAAGACACTTCAAATGTTGAGGACAAAAGGCAAATTATCTTCTCTTAGTAGAAGAGAATTAATTGGTAAATGAGACTTATTTAAAATTTAAATAAAAAATGGTTAGTTATATCGATTAAATAAATTGTATGATCATTGAGTACAAAATGATAAATGTTCTCAAAATATGTACATATGATGAGAAATCTATGTGTATGGAGTTAATGATTTTATCTCTTAGAAGATAAACTAAATCTTACAAAGAGTTAGAGAAATTCACGTTGAAGTTAAGTTATATATGAAAGTTCTTTCGTAAGTGAATTAGTTTATCATACTTTACTAGATAATAGTGCTATACAGACTGGAACCAACAATATAAATAAACACAAATTACTAGGGTAAAAAAAAATGAGAGAAAACGTCATGGTAATGACCAAGATGACCTTTTATGACATACATTTGATTTATATTAAATGACTCACTAGGCTAAAGTGTTTGAGAGTCATCTCGAATGTCTACGATTACGAGACATGTTTCTTCATTGCTAGGGCAAGTAGGAGAACGTGTTGGGTATAGAGTATTCCTTAAGATACATGTCTCTCTTGGATTTAGTATCCTAAATCTCATTTATCTTGTATTTTGTAATATTGTAAATACAACTTGTTTATTTAATAAAATAAGCAGTATTTTATTTGATGTTTAGATAGCATTAACTCATTCTAATAACTAATATCCAAGGTTATTTAATTAAACTTAAACAATATGTGGTAGACATATAAGTGAATCGTATTCAAGTAATGACCTAAAAGGTCTACAGTATATGGTTAAGGTTGGGTGCCTTATCCTAGTGACACTATAGATATGACCCACATTGTAATTATTACATGAGTTGTAATGTTACAAACAATATGATCCATATTGTTCATGTGGAGACTGAAGGATCCCTTTGAAGGGTCCGCAGCGGAAGCAGATCGTCCCAATTTTTAATATTTTACAGAACATTAACTTTATAATAAACAGAACAACATTTATGCATTTAAGAAGACAATACAACATGCATTAGAAATTAGAAGAGAAAAAGGGAATATGAGGCTTACCCTTGAAGACTCCAAATTTCATCACGATTCCTCTTCTCTGTAAAAAACATGAACAATCCATAAACAGGCATTACTAGTTGGTGACCTCGGTATTCTCTGGGTGAGAATCCAGAAGGCGTGGTTCTCTAGTGATTTTGGATTGAGGGGGAGAGTAGACTGAAAGGAGGATGGACAGGGAAAAAATTGATCAGATCTGTGAACTCCCCCCATTAGTTGATTCAAAAAATTAACAAAACAAATAATAAATTAAAAGAACAATTTATTTTAATAAACAACTTAATATATATATTTATATGATAAACACTTTATCACATATTATATATATTAAACTATAAGTTATATCAAATATAACATATAACCTATACTTTATATATTGTATTAAATACAATAAAACCAATAGTTTATTTTCTCTCATCAATGATATTTAATGTAAGTCACATTTACCTTAAATTTAACAATATGAATCTAATTAATTATTTAACATTTATAATTAACATTTGAATCATATTCAAATATTTATTTTCTCTCATAAAATTATAATGTATCAAATAAATTATAATAATTATAATCATATATAATTAAAATTAAATTAGTTATAACATATATCATTAATTCCCTCAATTAATGAACAATTAAAATTAATCCAAAAACTGATTCTTATTAAATCTCATTGAGCTACCGAAGGGGCCTCATAGACCTGTAGCTCGAAGCTTTAACAGTACATGAATAATTAATCAAACTCTTTAATTAAATTATTCACCATCCGTTAACTGTCGAACACTCCAAGATCGACAACTGCACTCTTCGCACTATAGACATATTTCTATGTCCATTGGATATAACCAACAAATGGTACAATGACCCTTCACAAATTGCTCATAAGTACAACTAGGCCAAATTTACCGTTTTACCCCTATAGTTACATCTAATACCTTAAGTACCACTGATCCCTCTAATAAACAATAAATCATAGTCCAACTATGACCAAATCCCTCTTAGACTAGAAGAAGGTGTGGCGCCACATTGTTTATACCTCAGAATCAGTCCTTAAGGGAGCAATTTATCTACTTGCCCTAACATTAGGGAAGGAGTGAATTTCTTCTTGTGTAGCTGTGTTCCCAGCTCCCCGATCTGACAAATCCCCAAAATGGTAGGATTGTTGAGTTGGTGATCTGGCCATTCTCACCCATTCAAAGGACCGCCTTTATAGACAGGAGTTCACAACTCACTCAGGATTTAGGTCATGTTACCTATGGTCATCTTGGTAAAATCTAAGTTCTATTATGAACGACGTTATATAAAGAGACTAAACATTTCGTGGTCCAATCTTATACAAACTCCTTTGTATAGAATATCCCCGCTCACGTGTCTTCACATGAATGATCAAGATCAAATCATTTATAGTACTTTACAACAACTGTAACATCTGCAAAGCGAGCCCTACTCGTAGTGTCACCAGGATAAGATATCTAACCTTATCCATCTACTACAAATCATTTATGTTATCACTTAAACATGATTCACCTGTATGTTTCTACAAACATGTTTAAGCTACAAGATAACCTTGGATGTTAGTTTATTGGTTTGTGGTTAATGCAACTAATTTCGAAATAAAATATCACATATTTTATTACATAAATAAAATGTTTTGTACATTACAATTACAAACTATGTGACCTTACGAGATTTAGGGTATCAATCCCAACAATCTCCCACTTGACCTAAAGCTAGTGGGGTGTACAATGTAAAACTAATACTAAAATACAAAGTACACAAATCAATAAACTAAGGCATAAATTGCCCAATATAAATCTTCCACTTGGCCTAGTCTAGACATGACCTGTCCCATAGACCCATACTCTGCAGGTGACCTTCTAACTCCTTAGCCATGAGAGTCTTTGTAAATGGATCAGCAACATTGTGCTCCGAAGCTATTTGTGTGACGATCACATCCCCTTGATGCATAATCTCTTGGATGAGATTATATTTCCACTCGTTGTGTTTTCTGTGCTTGTGATTCTTAGGCTCTCGAGAATTAGCCACAACAAAACTATTATCACAATAAAGTGTGATGGGCTTTGACATGTCTGGAACAACTTCAGATCAGTCAAGAATTTTCTGAGCCAAAGAGCTTCCTTAGTAGCTTCACAATTCGCTACATACTCAGCCTCCATAGTAAAGTCGGTAATGTACCCTTGCTTGGTGCTCCTCCAAACTACTAGTCCTCCGTTAAGTGTGAACATTGGTCCTGATATAGATTTCCTAGAATCCTTATCAGTCTGAAAATGAGAGTCCATGTATCCTGTAAGGATCAAATCCTTCGAACCATACACGAGCATGTAGTCCTTCGTTCTCCATAGATAATGAGGATATTCTTAACGGCGTCTAGTGATCATATCCCTGATTGGACTTATATCTACTAACTATCCCCACCGCATGGCAGATGTCAGGTCTAGTACATAACATTACATACACCAAGCTGCCAACAGCTGATACATAGGGGTTTCGTCTCATTTCCTCAACTTCTTGAGGTGTTTTAGAACACTGTTCCTTAGACAAGATAACTCCATGCCTAAAAGGTAGCAAACCTCTCTTGGAGTTCTGCATCGAATACTTGACAAGCATTTTTTCAATGTATGATATTTGAGATAGAGATAACATTTTGTTCTTTTTATCTCTAAAGATCTGAATTTCCAGAACAAAATGAGCCTCTCCCAAATCATTCATTTGGAATTGAGTCGCTAGCTAGTTTTTAACATCAGTTAGTAGACCTACATCATTCTCAATGAGTAGAATATCGTCTACATATAATACTAGGAAAACTATTGAATTGTTGATGATCCTCTTGGATACACAAGGCTTATCAACATTTTGATCAAAGCCATAAGATATGATCGTTGTATCAAACCTTATGTTCGAAGACCGAGAAGCTTGCTTCAGTCCATAAATGGACCAATGAAGCCTGCAAACCTTTTTCTCTTGACTCTGGGTTATGAATCCCCGAGGCTGCTCCATATATATGGTCTCCTCGATATTGCAATTCAAAAAGGCAGTTTTGACGCCGATCTTCCAAGTCTCATAGTCATAATATGAGGCAATGGACAGGAGAATCTGGATAGACTTTAGCATGGCAACAGGTGAGGAAGTCTCCTCATAATCGACTCCCTCAACCTAGGTATAACCCTTTGCAACTAGTCTTGCTTTGAAGGTTTGCACCTTCTCATCAGCACCTCGTTTTTCCTTATAGATCCATTTGCAACCTATAGGATTAATCCCATCAGGTAGATCTATAAGATCCCAAACTGAATTGAAGTACATCGACTCTATTTCGAGATCCATAGCTTTGGTCCACTCATCTTTATCAACATCCTTCATTGCCTTCTTGTAAGATAATGGATCATCAATATCTCCCTTAGCTACCATAGCTTGGATTTCCATTAAACCCATGTAAAAGACATGTGGGTTCACAACCCTCCCACTGCATCGAGGTTCCCTCAACACTTGAAGTGGATTTGACCTACTAAATGATCCAACTTCAACAACTCTTGTTGAGGTATTGGGTTCTTCAACAACTCTTGTTGAAGGTTCAAAAGTTTCTTTGGAAAGTTCATTCAACACAACTTTACTACAGGGCTTGTGCTCCTTTATGTAGTCTTCTTCCAGAAAAGTAGCATTTTTCTATACAAACACTTTGTTCTCTTTTGGATAAAAGAAGAAACCACCTCTCGTTCCTTTGGGGTAACCTATAAATAGGCACGATTTTGAACGAGATTCCAGTTTCTTAGGATTTGCCTCAAGCACATGTGCTGGGCAACCACAAATTTTTAAATGATGTGAACTAGCTTGACGACCATTCCAAAACTCCAGAGGTGTTCTGGTAACACTTTTGGATGGAACGCAATTCAAAATATACGTTGTAGTCTCTACTGCATAACCCCAAAATGAGTAAGGTAAGGAAGTATAACTCATCATAGGCTGAACCATGTCCAACAGAGTTCGATTTCTCCTTCCTGATACACCATTCTGCTGACCAGGTGCTGAGAGTTGGGATACAATTCCATGCTCTATCAAATAGTTTTGGAATGTTAGATCCATAAACTCTCCACCTCGATCAGATCAAAATGTCTTAATAATTCTATTTAATCCATTTTCAACTTCAGCTTTGAATTCTTTGAACTTTTCAAAAGATTTAGAATTGTGTTGCAATAAATAACATGCCCATATCTTGAATAATTATCAGTAAAAGTGATGAAATATTCAAAACCTCTCCTTGTTTTGAAATTCATCGGACCACAAAGTTATGAAGGCATGACTCACACACAGGTAATATTAGGTGCCAAAGTTGGGTATTTTCTTTGGGAGAAATTTTAAGTATTTTATGTTGAGTTACCGCAGTTTTAAACATTTCAGTGTTATGGAGGGCTTTATTTGCTAACGATCTTAGCACATAAAGGTTTTCTTTCCAGTTTTGCAGAACAAATACCAACACCATTTTTAGAAATAAACACTTTATTTACATTGAAGTTGATACAATAAGATTATTCAAGTAAACACTTTATAGAAATTAAGTTCCTTTTTAAACCAGGAACTACATATACATTTTCTAGCAAATTAAATTTATTCTGTAAAGTTAACTAGAGACGTCCCACTGCCACAGCTAAGAAGACATGCCCAGTTCCAATCCGCATCATCAATTCACCAGCTTCTAGTTTTCGTCAAGAACTAATTCCCTAAAATGAAGAACAAACGTGGTTAGTTGCGTCAGAATCTAAAATCCAAGCAGAATCATCGTTCTCCACTAAATAGGTTTCCAAAACAAGAAAATCACATTTACCTTGCATGACCTTCTTCTTTTTTATCAAGTACTTGGCATAATTCCTCTTTCAATGTCCTTTCTGGTTGCAATGGAAACAGATTCCCTTTGCAACCTTGGCTTTCTTTCCCTTTTTGGTGATAATTGATGGGTTAGCTTTCGCCTTTCCACCTTTCTTCTTCTTCCACTTTTTGGTGCTAGAAGAAGAAGGCCCAAACTTTTTCTCAGAAGTCGAACCTCTATGGAACTTCTTAGAGGATGAAGCAACATTTGCCACACCCTTCTATTCCTTATTTTTCATCAAGGATTGGAAAGTCCGTAGCTCATTGAGTAAGGTGGTTAGGTTGTAGTCAATCCTGTTCAAGACAACATTGCTACGAAAGTGTAGGAAACTTTCAAGTAAAGATTCCACAATGAAGCTAACCTGGCTGGTTTCATCGATGATGGATCCATTCATCTCTGCCACATTGAAGTGGACCATCATGTTAAGAACATGTTCTTGAACAGATGACCTTCTTGCATATGGGCATTGGAGATGTGTTTGGGAGCGTCATGCCTAAACTATGCAGACGGTTGTCCAAACATTCCCCTTAGGGACCCATGATCTCACGGTTATGAGCATGGGCTCATGCTTCTTGACCAAGACTTCGGAAAGGATCGCCAAGATGTACGCTCGGGCCTTCTCATTTGCCTGTGTCCAATGCTCGTATGCTTATCGAACATTTTGAGGAGCATTAGGAGCTGGAATAAGAGGACAATCCTCCATATGGACAAAACGAAGGTCATCGATGATAAGTATTGTGTTGATCGTGTTTGCCCATAAAGTGATTTTTTTTCTCGTAAGTTTGTCTGGCAGGTAGATTTAATGTAGCGGAAGCAATATCAATAAAATATTGCTGAAGCCATTCAAGTCTTTTATTATTAGTTTATTTACATTAAACTAACAAGACAACGAATTAATTTTAGCAAAATAGTCTAATATACCCTAAGTAACATCTATTTTGCAATGATGTTTCAGTGAGGCAGGACAAAAGTTACCGTAGGGTGAACAAGTGTCCCTTCACTACAATGAGACAATCTAAACTAATTGACAGAAAAACTCCTTGTTACTGTCACTATTAGTCACCATTGTTCAATCCAGAATTTGTTAGACTCGCTTCACAATTCTTGTAAGTGTAACCCCTCATTTTAGGACCTAGAGTTCCGCCCAATGGGCCAACTATAGGGAAAAACTAATTAGGAAATGAAACTAAAGCAACCTTAACCATTGCTAGAGTTTGAATAAAGTATCATGCAAAAATGCCATCATCTAAGGGGACACCCATGGTGCCACGAAGCCATGCATGAAACTTTAGTTCAAACTAATAAGAAAGACTGAGGGATGTGTTGTCACACGTCTCGCTTCCACTTACTGTAAACACTCTCTCCATTCACCTTGATATTGATTTATACAAATTCCACCCATAGGGGGACACCCATGGTGTCTCGAGGTCGAGTACAGATCTCACGGTGAGAACTTTAAAGAGAAACGTGAAGAGGATGAAATGAAGTATCATATACCCCATTTTCCTCCCACTAAGCATTTTACCTAATTAACTTAAAAAAATCTTACTACTGATTTTATCTAAGTGATTTTTTAATTTTTCCAAAAACAACACCTGCTTTTGGATAGTTAAAAAATTGATTAGGGTCCATTAAACTCTTTAACGAACTTTAATCAAATTTGCATGCTTGTAACAAATCTATCTAATTCACCTTTCCAGGTAAGTTCCTAGGTAGGGGTGTTACGTTTCCGTCAACTTAAATATCCCAGCTTAGACAGAACTAGCCTTAGACAAAAGATCTCTGATAGATACATTTATTACAATATTTAATTTTTTAATTAACATCAATTTAATCCTATTAAACAGATTAAAATATTAAATATAAATTTGTAATATCATTAGGAAAGTGATTTTAGGTCTATATGAATCATGTTTTAAAACAATTTAAAAAGATGATTTTTAACCTAAGGTTTGCATGCAACTCTTAATTATAGATTTTAATTTCTAATTTTATTTTATTATAACAATTATAAACAAAAGAAATAAATTAAAATGATACATTGCATGCTTTGACATACCTTAGTAAATTATAACATTTATAAATTACCTAAAGTAGTGTCATGCTTCATGCAATTTCATTTCATTAGTAATATATGTAACATTTATATAATAAAGTAATGAAACATACTATAGTATACATCCATACTTACATTGAATCATATATTATAACAAATATAATATAAATGATGCATGGATATGCTATTAATGCATGAATTCATATATTATAACATTTATACTATATGATACATGAGCATGCTATATTAATTAAATCATGCATATACATATATTATAACTCTAATAATATAAATGATGCATGAAATTAAATGCATAACCAATAGTGAGATTTATTACTATATGACATACAATATGACATATATATAAGATTAAATCATACATCACATATATAATTAATAAACAAAAATTATTGAACCAGGATTGGACACTTAATAATTAATTAGATTAATATAACACTTGTATTAATTTAATTAACCAAAACTATTAACTATTACAATAATAATTATCAACTGATTCAAACACAAGCGAACTGGTCCTTGAACCGCTCGAATCGAACCAACAAGCCAACGAACCATCCTTGAACTGCTCGAACCAGGCGAACCGAACCCGAACCAGCTCCAAATGGAATTGAATTGCACGCGAATCGATGCTTCTCCAGTTTCTCGGAGTGTCACAACGCTACGGAGAAAAAAATCCGCCCGCCACTGGTAGCGTCACAATGCGAGGGCACAACGTCGCGACGCTACTATACAGTCGCCTATTTTACAAATTCGATTCACTTCGAAACTCCATCGTTTTTCACCTCGTTTTCTTTAGAACCGTACCGAAAAGGCCACAACGACTCAAGGACTTTGAATTACAATCTCTATTGCAAAATATTTCCCCAAAACATGGGAATTTACCTACCAAAAAGTAAAACAAATCAATAAAGTAAGCAATGCTAGTCCCAATAAAATATCCAATAATTTAAAACATCCATCAAGAACACTCATCATGAAGAAATTGACAGCTTAAATCCCACCATAAACTGTAAAAAAAAAAAAAAAAAAAATGTACCAAAATTTTGGAATAAAATTGGGCCATCAACGCCACTCTGATACCAATTGAAGGATGCCTTTGAAGGGTCCACAGCGGAAGCGGATCATCCCAATTTTCAATATTTTACATAACATTAACTTTACAGTGAAAAAAACAACAATTATGCATTTAAGAAGACAATACAACATGCATTAGAAATTAGAAGAGTAAAAGGGAATAGGAGACTTACCCTTGAAGACTCCAAATGTCTTCATGATTCCTCTTCTTTGTAAAAAACATGAACACTCCAAAAAGGGGCACTACGAACTGATGACCTCAGTATTCTTTAGGTGAGAATCAACGAGGTGTGGTGCTCAAGTGTTTCTGGATTGAGAGGTAGAGTAGAGTGAAAGGAGAAAGGAGTAGAGAAAAAAATTGATTAGATCTTTGAACCTTTTTTTTCATCTTCTTCTGTTTCTTTTTGCAGGATGAAGAAAACTCAACAAAACTACCCCACCATTCACACGATTAGAAGAGAAAATAGGGGGAGGGAGTTACAACTCCCTTTCATTAATTAATTCAAAAAATTGATAAAATAAATTAAAAAAAAACTTAATTTATTTTTAACAAATAATTATATATATATATATATATAATAAACACGTTATCATATAATATATATATTAAATATATGTTATATCAAATATAACATATAACCTGTCTCTTATACACATCTAGATGTGTATAAGAGACAGATATTAAACTATATGTTATATCAAATAGAACATATAATCTATAGTTATATATTGTATCAAATACAATATAACCTATAGTTTTTTTTCTCTCATCAATGACATTTAATATAAATGAAATTTACATTAAATTTACAATATGAATCCAATTCATATAATTAAGATTTTAATCTTATTCAAATATTTATTTCTCTCATAAAAATATAATGTATCAAATAAGTTATAGTAATTATATCATATATAATTAAAATTAAATTAATTATATCCTATATAATTAATTTCATAATTAATTTTAACAATTCATATTAATCCAAAAATTGATTCTCATTGCATCCCATTGAGGGGACGTCATGGACCTGTAACTCAAAGCTTTAACGATACGTGAATAATTAATCAACCTCTTAATTAAATTATTCTTCATCTGTTAACTGTCGAGCACTCCACTAAAGTTCGACAGCTACACTCTTCACACTACAGATATATCTATGTGTCCATTGGATATAACTAATCAACGATACAATGATCCTTTACAAGTTGTTCGTAAGTACAACTCGGCCAAAATTATCGTTTTTCCGCTGTAGTTACATCTAACTCTTTAAGTACCACTATTCTCTCCAATGAACAATAAATCATAGTTCAACTATGACCAACCCCTCTCGGACTAGGAGAGGGTGTGACGCCACATTATTCAAGCTCCAGAATCAACCCTTATGGGAGAAACTTATCTACTTACTCCGACATTTAGGGAAGGAGTGCATTCCTTCTTATGTAGCTGTGTTCCTAGCTCATCAATCAGACGAATCCCCAAAATGGTAGGCTTATTGAGTCGGTGATCTGGCCATTCTCACCCATACAAATCAAAGGACTGCCTTTATAGACTCGTACCCAAATCACTCAGGATTTAGGTCATGTTACCTATGGTCATTCTGATGAAATGTAAGTATCTATTATGAACGACGTTATATAAAGAGACTAAACATTTCGTGGTCCGACTTATACAAACTCCTTTGTATAGAATATCTCTACTCAAATTTTTCCACATGAATGATCAAGACCCGATCATTTGTAGCACTTTACAACAATTGTAACATCTACAAAGCAGGCCCTACTCGTATTGTCACCAAGATAAGGTATCAAGTTTTATCTATCTACTACAGACCATTTAGGTTATCACTTAAACATAATCTACCCTATGTTTCTACATACATGTTTAAGCTACAAGATAACCTTGAATGTTAGTTTATTGGTTTGTGGTTAGTGCAACTAATTTTGAAATAAAACTTCACATATTTTATTACATAAATGAAATGTTTGTACATTACAATTACAAACTATGGGACCCTACGAGATTTAGGGCATCAACCCCAATAGAGACATGAGAGTAGGGGTATCCTATATAAAGAGTGTATATAAGACCGAACCAAGAAATGATTAGTTTCTCAATATAACACCGTTGCTCGAAGAAACTAACTTTTCACTAGGATCACCGTAGGCAACTTGACCTTAATTCTAAGTGAGTTGTGAACTCCTATCAATAAGGGCAAGCCTTTGATTTGTATGGGTGAGAGTGGCCTTTATGCCGACTGAATATGCCTACTATTTTGGGGTTTTTGTCCATGTAGGGAGCTGAGAATATAACTACACAAGATAGAATTCACTCATTCCCATTAGAAAGTGAATGTGGATAAATTTTTCCCTTAGTTGTTGATTCCGGGTCTTGAAAAATGAGGCCCCACCCTCTCATTGTCCCGAAAGGGATTAGTTTATAGTTGGACTATGAATTGTTGGTTGATTAGAGGAATCAGTGGTATTTAAGGAGTTAAATGTAACTACAAGGGTAAAACGGTAATTTTGACTCAATTGTAGTTACGAGTAATTTGTTCAAGGTGAACTTACTATTTATTGGTTTTATCCAATGGACATAGAAATATATCTACAGTGTGAATAATGCAACTGTCGACCTTTAGTGAAGTGACTGACAGTTAATGAATGTTGATTAATCCAATTAAAGACTTTAGTTGGTTAATCTCAAATTATTGGACCTTCTAATTTATAGGTCCATTAGATCCCTTTGTTAGCTCAGTAAGGATAGAAATAAGGAATAATCATTTTTTTAATAATTTGAATTGTTCAAATTATTTATGGGAATTTAAGTAATTAAATATATTAATATGATTAATATAATGTATAATGTACGTTGATACATTATAATATATAGTTAATTATAAATCTGACTTGTAATTAAAACTAAATATTATGTGAGAGAAAAATATTTGAATAAGATTTAAATATTTTAAATAGGTTTTAAAGTATAGATCAAAATTTAATATGAATTTGATTGATAATTAAAGATATAGACTAAAAAGGTAGGTTGCATTATAATGTGATTATATATGCATATGATATGGTTGTTAATAGTTTGATTAACCATATTATTGATATTTTATTAATATTATTATTTAATATTGATTATAATAATATAATATTAATAGTTTAATAAAATAACTCCCCACTAAGGGAGTTATTTTTGCACGATGTGGGGAAGGGAGTAAACGTAACTCCCTCCCCTTCCTCTCTCGTTATATCTTTGCGTAAAACACAGAGAAGGGGATCAGATGAAAAAGAAATCAATCTCATGCTCATGCTCTCCAAAAAATTCAAAGAAGAAATTCTCACTCCAAAAATTGATAAGAAGCCCACACCTTCATCCTTGTGTCCTAAGAATAACAATGACTCTATATTAGTGGTGTCTTCATTGATTTCTTGGATTTCTACAATATCTTCGCTCGTGGTTTTGGAGGGAATTGTTTTAAGATTTCTATAGTACAAAGGTAAACCTTCTTCGTCTTAGACTTTTCAGAATTGAAAAATTGATATTCTTGGTCTGTATTTGGTTATTGTATAGAATTTATTTTGGTTTTCCCAATCCAAAATCAAAGACAGAACGATCAATCACTTTCATTTTATGATTCAATCCCTTTCAGTCTCATCCACTTTAGTACAAGTGGGAGATTGTTGGGATTTGTGCCATAAAGTCTTGTAGTTAATTAATTATTTAATATAGTATTCAATTTAATTATTAAATATGCAATGATGAATTATCCATTACAGTAAAATTCTAAGGTTGTTTCATGAGACATGAACAGTATGTAGTTGACATACAGGTAGATCATGTTCAAGTAGTAACCTAAAAGGTCTATAGTGTATGGATAAGGTTGTTACAAATGATGTGATCCAAATTGATCATGTGGAGACACAAGAGTGGGGGTATCCTATACAAAGAGCTTGTATGAGACTGGACCGCAAAATAATTAACCTCTCTTTGTACAACCATTGACTGAATATATTATTATTTTACAAGATTACCATATGTAACTCGATCTCAATCTTGAGTGAGATATGAACTCCTTCCTATAAGGGCTCGATCTTTGATTTGTTTGGGTGAGAGTGGTCCGAGTCGCCGACTTAATAAGCCTACTATTTTATAGACTTGATCGAGTGGGGAGCTGCATAACTACACAAGATGGAATTTACTTCCTCCCATCTCAGGATAAGTAGATTAGTAGTTCCCATAAGTAATGATACTTGGTCTTGAATAATAGGGCCCCACTCTCTCACTAGTTCGAGAGGGACATGGTTTATGGTTAGACCATAAATAGATTGTTCATTAGAGGATCAATGGTACTCAAGGAGAAAGGGATAATTACAGGGATCAAACGATAATTTGATCTAGTTGTAATTATGAACAAGTTGCTAAGGATCGACTTATTTATAATCTTTATATCCATGGATGAAACTTTTTTTACAATGCATAAGAGTGCAACTACGAGTCTTTAGTAGAGTGACCCACAATTAATGAATGCTGATTAATTTAATTAAAGCGTTTAACTAATTAATGAGTTTCTTACAGATTTGACAAAATAAGTTTAAAAAATTAAGTCCATAGCCCAAGCTTACTACTTTTACAAGAATAACAAAAAAAAAAAAAAAAAAAAAAAAAAACTCAATCCATATGATACATTTGATACACTTGATCTTGGTAGACTGCTAATATATGCTTGATATA
Source organism: Benincasa hispida (assembly GCF_009727055.1). Lineage (NCBI taxonomy): Eukaryota > Viridiplantae > Streptophyta > Magnoliopsida > Cucurbitales > Cucurbitaceae > Benincasa > Benincasa hispida. Next base: position 489,775 of record NW_024064775.1, on the reverse strand, counting down.
TTTGATACACTATTGATAGACTTTGATATACTATTGATACATGGTTGACACTTACTAGTTATTTAAGTGTTTAATAATTTTTTTGAAATACATATTTCTCTAGTTATTCCAAACACACCCAAATTGTTAAAATGAGAATACTAAACTGAGTGTTAGTGAGCTTTAGGTTGAATCTCCCTAGAGTATTATACAATTGTACTTAAAAATGAAAGAAACAACATCATTTAAGAGGAAAAAAACTACAAAGGGATAAAAAATGTAGCAAATACAAAAACTAAAGTGAGTAATAACTCATATTGCTACAAAAATAAAAAAATAAAAAAATACAAAAGTATACAAATCAATAGAAGAAAAATATACAACTTATATACTTTAAATGTGGTATATTAGTTGACTGATATACCAACACACGTTGATTTCTTAAAAAGGCAAAATGGGAAGACGGAATAAACGAAAACTGACATTTGTCATATCTACAAATTTCCATATGTTGAAGGTACACCCCTATTTATACATTTTAGATTTGCCACCTAAATTTACTTAATTAATCTTAGATCATTGGAGCTTATAATCTCTAAATCAATTAGATCCATTTGCTAGCTCAACACAGGTAGAACAAGGACCAAGAGTGTTGAATGAATTTGAAACTGTTCAAATTGTTTAGGCAAATATATATTAATTGTATATGATATGATTAATATAAAGTGTAATGTATTATGATACATTATATAATTATATAATATTTTAATTAAATGAAATCAATTTTAATTTAATTATATTAAATCAATTTTAATTTAATTAAAAGGATAATTCCCTTGCATTACAAGGGAGTGGGAGGGGAGTTACGTAGTGTGTGTTTTTTGCAAAATAACAGAAATTTTTTACACAAAACAAAAAACTCCCTCATTGCTCTCTATCTCTCACACACTTTTCTCATCATCACAGAGAAGAAAAATCTCTCCCAAAAGTCCCCTCTCCATTCAAAAGGAAACGATTCCACAATCCGGTCTTTACTAGAGATATAGTAGGGAACGCCAATCGGAGGCGTTCTGTAATTGTGCATAGAAGAACTACACCTTGGGAATTTGGTAAAGACAATCTTCAAAGGTATTCTTCTATTCTAGATTTTATACTTAACGTAATTATTTCAATTTATAACTCTATATTTTCGTCTACCCAATTTCAAAACAAAAGGGATAAATCGCATCCGCTACAAGATCCAACCCCTTCACTCTAGTGGTTTGTCCTTATTAATTAAAGAGTTTAATTAACTAATCTAAGATCATTGGAGCTTATAATCTGTAGGTTCATTAGGTATCCTTATTGGCTCACAACGGATTAACAAGGACCATAAGGTTGAAAGAATAATTTTAATTGTTCAAATTAGTTTAGGGAAACATATATTAATTGCTTATGATATGATTAATAAAAGTATAATGTATAATGATACATTATAATATATAGTTAATTGTAAATATGATTTATAATTAAAACTATCGGTTAAAAGTTAATGTGAATGAAATTCATATTAAAACTATAGGTTATAAGAGAAATGTACATGGAATATGATTTAATGTTTATTGAATTAAATATAACATATTTAAATGAGTTATATTATATTACTTAATTGGTGAATTATAATTAATTATATTAATTAAATTAAATAAAAATAATTTCAAGTAATTGAAGAGAATTGAATCCTGACAGAAGCTTGAGATCGCTTTCTTTGTTTACTTGAACAAATTTAAATATAAAAACAAGAAGAAAATGTCGAGTAACATACCTTGGTTGATCCATAATTGCAGCAAAATGTTCTCTTTGAACCGATACTCTTCTCCTTGAAGTCTACTTTTTTCATGAGTTTTTCGTTGTTATGACTCTACTAAGGATCTAATTTGTGAGAATTGTGTTGGATTGTACCAGCACGTAGTGGAAACGACGAAGATCGATAAGTACTCTAATTCATTAATTTTGGTAGAAACGAAAGCATGCTATAGCAGAAATTAATGGGTTTTCAAGTCATACCTTTGAAAAACTCTTGAAATCTTGATTTCCAGCTGCAAAACTTCTCCAAATCTTTATGGAGACCACCACAAGATCTTTTCTACTATTTTCTTGATACTCCATATTGAATTTTGGGACAAAACAAGCTGGAATCAAGGGAACTTGGAGAATGCTTATAGCAGCAACCCAAAGGAAGAATACCTTCTTCACACGAATTTTCAGCTAAAATTTTATCGATTGCATCGCCTCAAAATCACTCCAATCTCTTCAATATATTGCAGACCATCATGTAAGAAGAATGGCTGCATGAGATGCAGCTCATGCTTGGAGTAATTGAAGCTTGAAGATAATGAGTTAGTATGAGGTACTTGAAGATGAAGATGGAAAATCCAATTTTCCATTTGTGTAATTTTCTATTTCAAAAATCCAAATTTTGATTTTAAAATCATAATTTATTAATTTTACAAATTAATTTCATTAATTTTCTAATAAAATTAATAAATAATTAGTTAAACAATTTAAATAATTGTAATCAATTTAATATCCAATATTAAATTAATTTTATACAAACTCATCTACATATATTTAAATCATATTTGAATATATATTCTCCAATTTCGTTTAATTCTAATTTGAACGTTTCAAATTAACTTATCACGTTACTATTCTCGTGAACCTATAGATCATGCTACTCTAGAGTTAATCCATTTTCGAGCTAGTAGGGGGACCTCGTGAACCTACAGATTATGGGCTCTAACGATCTGAGATTAATCGGCTAAACTCATCAGACCAAATTAACCCCCATTTGTTAACTAATGGGTCACTCCACTAAAACCCATAGTTGAACTCCCCTCACTGTAGATATATTATGTCTATTCGATATAACCATGATTAGTAAGTTAACCCTTCATAGGTTGTTCATAATAACGGTTGGGTCGAATCTGTATTTTACCCCGAAATTACTTTTTGTTCCTTAAGTCCCACTAATTCCCTAATGAACAATTGTTTTGTGATCCAATCAACAAAACCAAGTCCCTCTCGGGCCAGTGAGAGGCTGGGGCTCCTTGTTCAAGACCTAGAATCAGTACTTAGGGGAACAACCTCTCTACTATCCCTAAAAGCGGGTAGGAGTGAATTCCATCTAGCACTCTTGTTCATAGTTAGGTCAGGATTAAGGTCAAATTACCTAGGTCATCGCTTTGAAATAGTCAGTCTTAAACATTAAATAGTGTTATAAAGTAAGCGTGACTGATTTCGTGGTCCGATCTTGTACAAAAGACTGATTTCGTGGTCCGATCTTGTACAAACCCTTTTGCATAAGGATACCCCCACTCTTCATGTCCCAACATGAACGAATTAGGATCACTTCATTTGTAGCACTTTACAACTCTTTGTAAAAACTACAGAGCAGGCCACATCCAATAGTGTTACCAGAATAAGATACCAAACCTTATTCATATACAATAGATCATTTTGATTATTTTCTTGAACCTGATCCACTTTTATGTCTCCACATAAAGTTCAAGTACTCATCCAATAGTCAAGGAAATTTTAGGTTTATTGGATTTCTAATAAGCAAAACATCTATTCAATAATACCTTATTGAACTTTCAGAATAAGTTTCATTGTTTACATACCATGAGTTTTAGGACATAAAACCCAACAAATTGCTCTTAAAACATGTAGAGAATAGGGAAGAGGAATTTTTAGAAAACAAATTTTCATGGGAGATAATTCTCCAGAAAATGAGTGTAGAGATTATGTTGTAGAAGTGAGTTCCATGAAGGCTCCTTAGAGCTCTATTTATAGATCTCTACGGGGTCACTCATAATCCTATTAGAAGAATCCCTCTCCAGATGTTTTAAAATAAATATCTAATAATATCTAAAAAATATTTTCCCATCTAATATCTCATTTTAAAAGATTTAAACTATTTAAATCATATTTAATTATTTATCTTCTACATATTTTCTTTAATTTGAATCTCATTAAAATTAATTAATTAATTATTTGAATCATATTCAAATAAATTAATTCTCCCATCATCTATTTCATTTCAATCTTACTGAAATTAAATAATTTATTTATTTATACTAATTTTATCCAAAAAAATAATTAAATTTTTGAATCATATTCAAATAAATTAATAGGGTACTTGTAGTTTTGACCGAAAGGAAATGGAAAATGGCAAGCATGCCCTCAAGGTTTTCTCATTTGTAGGTATAGCAAAAATGTTGGCCCAATCAAAGTAAAATTTTGAGAAAATTCTAAATTGCCCTTAAACATATGTATGGAGAAATTAGTATATTTGTACAAACATATTATTTATCTAATAAGATAAGTTATATTCTATATGACATTTAGTTGCATTAAACCAAAACTAAAAAACTAAGATCCAAGGTTACTAGATGAAGCTTAGAAATTTATATGGAGACATGGGTGGATCATGTTTAAGTGATAACCCGAACGGTCTATAGTAGATGGATAAGGCTGGATACCTTATCATTGTGACACTACGGATACAAACCGGTTTATAGTTGTTACAATCATTGTAAAGTGTCACAAATGATTTGATCCTGATCATTTATGTTGAGATATGTGAGTAAGGTATCCTATACAAAGAGTTTGTATAAGATTGGACCACGAAATGAATAGTCTCTCTTTATAACACCGTTGTTAGAAGAGACATACATTTCACCCGGAAGACTATAGGTGACTTGACCTAAATCTTGAGTGAGTTATGAACTCCTACCTATGATGGCGGTCCTTTGATCTACATGGGTGAGTATGGCCATATATGTCGACTCAATATGCCTATCATTTTAGGGATTCGTCTGATTGGGTAGTTGGAAACACAACTACATAAGAAAAAATTCACTCCTTCCCTATTGTTAGGGAAAGTAGATAAATTACTTGTTTAAAAGCTAAATCTGGGGATTGAAAAATGTGACGTCACACCCTCTCCTAGCTCAAGAGAGGTTTAGTTATAGTTGGACTATAACTAATCGTTCATTAGAGAGATCAGTGGTAATTAAGAAGTTAAATGTAACTATAAGGGAAAAATGGTAATTTTGACCCAGCTGTACTTACGAGTAATTTGTGAAAGATCAATGCACTATTAATTAGTTATATCTAATGGACAAATAAATATATTTATAAGACGAAGAGTGCAGTTGTCGGTTTTTAGTGGAGTGACCGACAGTTAATGAAGTTTGATTAATTTAATTTTAGAGTTTAATTAATTAATCAAGAATGATTCGAGCTTCAATCTATAGGTTCAAAAGTTTCCCTTATTAGCTTAATAAGGAAGGATGAGAATCAAATTAATTTTGGATTAATTTGAATTATTCAAATTAATTAAGGAAATTAATTATATAAACTATAAATAATAGAATGTATATGATTCAATATAATATAAAGTTTTGATGAGAGAAATAAATATTTAAATTTGATTCAAATATTAATTATATGAATGTGATTTATATAAAACTATATGTCAAACTTAATATGTATGTGATACATATTAATACTATATGTTAAATGAGAGAATAATAAACTACAGATTATATTATATGTGATATAATATAAATCATAGGTTATATATAATAATAATAATAAGAAGAAGAAGAAGAAGAAAAAGTCGGTTAATATGTATATTATTATTATTAAATTCAAATTCAAATTTTTGAGTTTTGAAAAATTAAAAGGGGAGGGAGTTATTTTGATAGCTCCCTCAACCCCTTAATTCTCTCATATACACATAGTGATATTACAGAGAAAATGGGTGAAACAGATTTTATACAATTTTGCAATCTTCATCTTTTACATTTTCATCCAATGCTCTTTGCAAATTTCCTTAAAAAAATTCCCTCCCTTTGTTATCGAAATTAATCAGTTGAAGCCAACATCTTTCTATTGATTCTCATCCTAGAGAATAACTCAGACTCCTTGTGGGTGTTTATCCTTACTGTTATGTTCAAGGTTTTGCTGTCAAGTTTCGGAGATCGAGAAGGATTAGTTCATGCTGTAAATAGGGGGATACGTGAAGATACGATTCTATAGTTTTGGTAGAAAGCAAGCTTAATTAATTTCAATTTATCTTTGTCTCCATGCCTCTGAGTTTTCTATGTTTTGTAAAACAAAAACGACATGCATTAAATTGCTTCCTCTCCGATGTATTCCAAACCCTTCAAATATTATCAAAGCCATCTCTTGTATCTGATTTCAGTTTTCAAACATCAAATCAGAGTTTTTGGTGGATGTATGTTCTATATTTTGAATGTTGATGGCTTGCACATGGATGTTTCAAAATTGGTATAGTTTTTGCCACTTTAAAGAGTATAAAGTTGTAAAGGCCCAGTTTTTTGGGCATTTATTTTTTGCTATTATACAAGTGTTGTTGAAGAGTTTGGTGGCATTTGAAGCATGTTCAAGCTGAGATCAGAGCAGAAATTATCGCTACAAGAATTTTGGACTTTAATGTCGGTTGAAACAAGTGAAATCAGATGTATGATGCGGTTTTTTTTTTTTTTTTTTAAAGCGGATCTTTAATGTCGATTTTAAACCAAGATTGTAGGGGTACCTTTAATGTCGGTTTTAAACCGACATTAAAGACCCACTTAATTTTTCCCTTTTCACTTTTCCCCTATTTTCTATTTTCCCCCCTTTTTTTCATTTTTCCTCTTCACTTTCCCCCTATTTTCTTTTTCCTCTCATTCTCACACTTCCCTCTTCAGACCCTCTTTTATCTCACTTCTCTCTTCCAAACTCAGTCGTCTGTGGTGTAGATCCTTGTCTGTCGATCGTCCGTCGTGGTGTAGATCTGGGTGAAGAGTCTGTCATTCGTCCGTCGATCGTGGGTGAAGAGTCTGTTATGGTGTAGATCTGGCTCGGATCTAAAGTCGCACCCAGTCGTTCGTGGTGTAGATCCTCTCATTCGTCCGTAGTCGGCCACATTCAGTCGCCCAGATTTGAAGTCTAGATCTGAAGTCGCCTGGATCCGTGTGCCACTCTTCGTCGTTCGATCAGAAGTTCAGATCTGAAGATCTGAAGTTTTTCGTTCATCGTTCATCCATATCAGTATGCTCTTGTTCTCTTTCCTCTTTTAAACTCACAGCAATTTTTGTTCTTATGTTACACCTCTCAGTTGTTTGTGTAAATGTCTCAATGAAAGCCAGTTGCAGTTTCACTTCAATATGTCCCCCTGCTCCTAGATTTGGGCCTTTTTATGTGTTTATGGCCTTTGAAATTCGATTTGATTAATGCTTTTGTTGTATATGATACATTTGTTGAAGTATTGACAAGAGGCGTTGCCAAGAGTTGCTCCTCTGTTGGGTATGCGTGAGCAAGATTAGTGAAAGCAAAATGTTAAGCGCAAGGCACTGGGTAGACGATCGTGTAGCAAATAGGTAGTGCTACACGATGAGGTAGGCGATCATGTAGGCGGGCGCTGGATGATCGTGTAGCAATGCGGGGAGCTAAACGATGAGGTAGACGATCATCTAGATATGCGCGGGCGCTGAACGATCATTTAGGCAGGCGCTGGACGATCGTTGATCGTGTAGGCGGGCGCTAGACGATCGTATAGCAGATGTGCGGGCGCTTGTTGATTGTCTAAGTGATAGATTACACGATGGCGCTATGCGTGGGCATGAACGCTAGACGATAGCCGTGCTGCGCTAGACGATGAGCAGACGTGCTACACGATAGGCAGAATGCTAAGCGATAGGTGATGATGTTAAGCGATAGGCGAATGCGTTAGACAATAAGGCGTCAGTGCTAAACGATGGAGGTAAACGATGGGCACGGTAGCTAAACGAGCCTGCAAGATCGTTTACTAAACGATTGAGCTACACGATGGGCCGCTGGAGCTAAGCGATAGATGCAAGAACTAAACAATTGATTGGCTTGAGAACATGTGCATTATGCTAATTAAATACTATAAAAGAATGTTTGACTCATAGTTTTAATATGTTTTAGTGATGACTCACAGTTTTAAAAAGAAGATTCTCTCATTTATTCAACTATTGAGTTTTCTTATTTTGCAGGTGCAACAAAGGAGTAAAGATTTGGTATCACAACCTCTTTATACTTTTTCTTGGGGAACTCTAAGAAAGAATTTTCCTTGAATGTACTATTTATACACATTCCCAATAAACACGGTTAGTTGAATATGAATTCTGATCACGTTTTCATTTTCACTCCTTTGTCTTAAACCTTTTTTGTTTGTGATCCTTTGAATAATAGTGGTCAGACGAAGATGCCTATAACCAGACACTGCTGAAGCTGGGGGGTCTGTTCAAGAAGAATTATGAAGGGATCCATACTTACCAATTGGAGAGGGACAGTAAATTCATAATATTTGTAAAATCATAATATTTGTATTACTTGTAATTTGTGTTTTCAAGGGCTGAATTATTGTACGGTCTTTTAAATTATAATTTTATAGCAGAATGTATGGATTAAATGTAATAGATTTTCAATCCATACATAAATAATATGTCGTAGCCATAGTGTTCGACAATGATGTGTCATGTTATACTTTTTGATCAAAAAAATGGATTCGGCAACGAAATTTAAAAAAAGACAATAATTGATAAAACGGACAGATTCTGGGCTTTAATGTCGGTTACAAATTTCATTAAAGGGCTTTAATGTCGATTTAAAACCAACATTCAAGACTGAAATTCTTCTAGTGTATGCTTTTGTGTTAGAGCGAAACGGGCAGCATAATTATGTTGTCTTTTACGCTGGAACATAGAGGGCTAAACGTCCTTACGCTACATTGAGGGTAACGTTATGCTGAGGAAAAAATTGGCCTAGTGTAACTACATTCTCAACAATGTAACGTTATGCTGTGGCATGATGAAAGCTATCATAACGACGCTACCGAGGAGCGTCGTTACGCTCTGACTAGTCATCCAACAACAGTTTGAAACAATTTTTTTTACTTATTTTTGTACTATTTTGTAATATGATTTTATTTAATTGCATTTTAGTTAATTAAATTGACGTAAGAGTTATGTTAATTTAATTAGTTGTTTAGGATGCCAATTTTGTTTCAATGTTGCTTTTATATTATCATATATGTGATATATGGTTTATTATTTATATAGCATACTGTATTTCATATAGTATCAAAAATCCCCCACAGGATAAACATTATTTCATACATCATTTTAATATAAATGTTATATTATATAGTTGCATGATTTAATTAAGCATGCTCATGCACCATATTAAATATAATTATTATATTATATGATTGCATACATTTATAACATGCTCATATATCATTTTATATTATAAGTGTTATAATATATAGTATAGATGGATGGATGGATGAATGTTTTTTTTTTTCATTACTTTATGATATAAATGTCTTATATATAATGTAATGAAAATGGATATGCATGAAGCATGACACTACTATAGAAAAATATAATTGTCATATTCTTAAGTATGTCATGCATGTATAGGTTATAATTTTTTTCATTAAACTTTATAAGTGTTATAAGTTAATGAAATTAGAATTAAAATCTATAATCAATGATTGGATGCAAACATGGGTTAAAATTAATTTAAAATAGTTTAAGGTTGATTACAGCTAGACCTATGTTAATAATATTTCTAACAAGAATAGAAATAGGTGTCATCTTCTAATTCCCTTTTAATAGGATTAAATTAGAATAAATAAAAGATCAAATTTATAACATGATTATCTATAAGGGGCCTTTGTTTAAGGAAAATTTTGTATGGGCAGGGTATTTAAACTAAAGGAAATGGAACACCTATACCTAGGAAACGATCTAAAAGATGAATTAGATAAATATGTTATAAGCATGCACTAAATGATTAGGTTTATTAATGTTTTTAATAAACAAGAATCATTTTTGTTAAACTATCGAATATAAATGTTATATTATTAGACAAATTTAATAATCACATAGTAAAATTGTTAACTGGATTTTTCTAAGTAAATGAATCTCGGCCTCCAGGCACAATTGCTCGTGTCCCCTTATCGATTGTATTTGCATGAAAATCTACTCAAACTTCAGAAATGGGAGAGAATTGCTTTAGTTTTTTCCCCCAATCAGTTTTTTCATATGATTGGCTCATTGGGGCGGAACTCTCGAGTCTAAAATGAAGGGTTACACTTAAAAAACATTAAGTAAGTTAATAATTTCTTTACCGAACAATAGTGACTAAGTGTTATAGGGATAAGATTTATTCTGGTGTAATAATCGGTTGAAATTATCTCAATTTAGTGAAGGGGTGATTGTTCACCCTACGGTGGCTTTTATCCTGTTCCATTTAAGTATCATTGCACAATAGATGTCATATATGGTACATTAGAATTTTGCTAAATTGATTGGTTTTTCTTGGGTAATGCCTTAATAACTAATATAAATAATTTGTATGGTTTTAGCAATTTTCATCATGACTAAAGCTATATTGAATTTTTTAAGTGTTGACAAACTAAACGGTGATAACTATACAAGTTGGAAGAACACTATAAACACTGTGCTAATTATCGATGACCTACGATTTTTCCTTGTTGAGGAATATCCTCAAGTACACGCTGCTGAAGAATCTTGAAATGTTCGGGATGCATATGACATATGAGTCAAGGTGAACAAAAGGGTCCGAGCATACATCGTGGCCAACTTATCTGAAGTCTTGGACAAGAAAGACGAAACCATGGTCACAACTTGTGAGATCATGGATTTGTTGAGGGAGATGTTTGGATAACTGTCCACCCAACTCCGCCACGATGCTCTGAAGTACATCTTTAATGTTTGTATGAAAGAGGGGACCGGGTCTCTGTTCGGGAACACGTTCTTAACATGATGATCCACTTTAACTTGGCTGAGATGAATGGGTCTATCATCAATGAAGCCAGTCAGGTTAACTTCATATTAGAGACTCTACTTGAGAGTTTCCTTTAGTTCCGTTGCAACGCTGTTATGAACAAGCTTAAATACAACTTAACCATCATTTTTAACGAACTACAGAGTTATCAATCGTTGATGAAAGTCAAGAAACAGAAGATTCCTTGACCTTGAAGAAGATCTACAGAGGCTCGTCTTGTAGAACGAAGTTTTATTGAATACTCAATGGTAAGCTTATTGAGTCGGCAACTGGGACCACTCTCACCCATTCAAATGAAAGGACTAATCTCATAAACAAGAGTTCATAATCACTCAGGATTAAGATCAAGTAGCACATGATCATCCTATGAAATATTACTCTCATCAATTCACAGATTTCTAAAGAGAGATTAAATATTTCACGGTCTCGTTCTATACAAACCCTTTGGGATACCCCCACTCATACATCTCCACATTAACAGTTTGGATCAAACCATTTGTAAATATTACAAAGTGGGTCGTATTCATAGTATTACCAGGATAAAACACTCAACTTTATCCATATACTATAGACCTTTTAGATTATTTCTTGAACATGATCCATCTGCTATGTCAACTACATACTGTTCAAGACTACATATAATAACCTTGCATTTTTTCAACTAATGGATAAATTAATACTACATAATTAAATTGATCAACTAATAAATTACAAGGCTTTAGGGCATAAATTCCAATCTTAATTAATTAATTTGGATTTGAGTGATCCAAATTTCATTGGAATCGGTATTCCGAACTCTATGAAATGGACACTTTAAAACATTCAAATTGTTCGTCATTTAATTCAGATTTAATATTGTCAAAATATTAATTAATTAACAAAAAAGAATTAATTTGAAGTTAAGAGCAAAAAAGATAACACAATTTTCTAACAAATCCCTGTCTACCGATAAAGCATGTGTACACACACTTTACCTCATTCCTATCTTCTTTCATAAACTATATTTTCAATTTGATTATGTGATTTTTATTAATATATGAACTACTTCAAAAAAAAAAAAAAAATGGATAAGCTTACTCTTACATAATATTCTCTTACAAAGTTACTAACCAAATAAAACATATATACACGTGTAATAAACAAGTTTTTTTTTTATGAAAAATTTTGTTCATAGCCTATTGGTGTACGGACACTCTTTCTCGTTCCTATTTTATTTTGTAAAAAGATATTCTCACATATTTCGTTTGCCCATTATTTTCTTCGTGTTTATATTTGTAATTAGTCTCTCTCTACGGTCACAAATTTCTTTAATTTATCCAAAAACTACGATAAAACTATGATTTCGAGACATTTAAAAACCGTCACAATTGAAATTTCTTACCGTTATTTTTTGCTATATATCCCTTATAAAGATATGAGGATCAATGATTTTTCTTTTTAAAATGTCATAATTGAACTTTTATTAACAAAAAATTGTGAACAATAAATAATTATTGATAATGATAAACTATCATTGTCATGACTAAAAATTGGATAATTGATGTACCGTTATGGATATTGATGACGGTTATAAAATATTATATATATATATGAACTTAAAACAAAAATCTAAGGAATATACATAAATGGAATCAATGATCAAGCTAGAACTTCTAAAACATAAGTATGAACTTAAAACAAAAACGGTCCAATAACTTGATACGTTTTCTTCTAGTAATATTTTTCTCTCACGTTAACGTTAAATCTAGGAAATAGAAACACTGTAGTTTGTTAAACTCTAAGTCAACCTAAAAACAAACTCAAAAGAGACTATGTATCGTAAAATCATTTAAAATGTTACTAAAAAGTATCTAAGTGACTGTGTGACTATGAAAACTACATAAAGTTTTGAAACAATATCCAAATGATACTTTGACTCTCAAAACGAATATAAAGCACCATTGAAACATCGATTCGAGTGATTGAAGCTCTATAAAATTTTCTAACTAATATCTCTCGTCCAATAAAACATATGTACATGTGTACTACACAAAATCTTATTATTTATTTATTTTTTTGGACTAACTTTGTTCTGTAGTCTATTGGTGTAGACACTTTACCTCATTCCTACTTTCATACACAGTTATTCTTTCATAAAATACATTTTCAATTGAGAAATTCTTATAAATAGAAAAATCTAAAAAATATTTAGATTTTATAAGAAAAATTTCCAAACATGTTTTGTACTTTTTAAAAGTCAAAGTGTAATAAAATATTTTTTATATTTAAAAAGTTCCCATTTTAATTTTATCATGTGGTTTTTATTAATATATCAACTAGTGCAAAAAATAAATTTGAAAATGGATAAACTTATCCTTCTATAATATTTTCTCACAAATTTTCTAACTAATATCTCTCTACCGATAAAACATATATACATTTGTACTAAACAAAATCCCTTTTTTTGAAAAAATTTGTTCAATAGTCTATTGATGTAGAGACACTTTTTCTCATCCCTATTTTCTTTCATAAACGGATATTCTCACTTATAATTCTTTTATCCATTATTTTCTCCAATGTTTATATTTCTAACTAGTCTCTCTCTTCATTCACAAATTTCTTTAATTTATCCAAACTAAAGAATAACATGTTTAGCTATTTGAACCCCATTTCATAATATTTACATTTAACGTTTCTCGTTTCTTGTTTTTTAATAATTAAAAATAATAATATGTTTGGTAGTTATTCTTGTTTTTCTTTCCAAATATGTTTGATAGCTATTCTTATTTTCTATCTTTAAGAAGAAGAAACAAACTTATTTGATGACTATTTCTTGTTTCTCCTTTCTCATATTTTTTTTTTCTTACTTTTTTCCTTATTATATAGTTTAAATGTAATTTAGTTATTTAATATCTCAAACATAGCAAAGCTTTAAAATATATAAAATACAAACATCAAAAGTTTACATTATTTAATACAAATAATTAAATTTCAACGTAAAATTAAAAGGACTATTTTCAAATATAGCAAAATGAACCAAATTATTTATCAATATAACAAAATTTCACGGTGTACCGCAATAGACTATTATTTATGTCTATCTGTATCATGATAATCTATTGCGGTCTATCACAGATAGACTATGTTATTTTGCTATTATTTATAAATATTTCAATAGTTTTATCATTTAAAATAATTTTCTAAACTTAAAAAATAATATTGTTTTCATCCTTCAAATATTGTTCAAATTGTATCAGAAGTGTTATTTGTGACTCCATTCATTTGACTTAAATGATAACCAAGACTCAAATTCAACTTAGTTGTTTGCTTTTATAAATATGATGATTGCAAAATATTAAAGTGAGACTAAATTATTTTAATTGAAAAATTATATATTGAAAATTTAAAACAAAAAATTGGAAATTAAAATAATATATATATATATATATGCATATTGAAAATTTTTAAATCCAAACTAAAAGTAAGATATAAATATTCCTATTGAAAAATTTTCAAGTGTTGTTTTTAAATATAAGAAATTGAGCCAATTTATTTACAAAAATAGGTAAATATCGTTGTGTATCAGTGATAGACAATGATAAACAATAGCGATAGACATCTATCAGTACTTATCATTAACAGTGATATATGTCTATCATAGTCTATCAACATCTAACACTGATAGACCATGATAGTTTGTTATATTTGAAAATATTTCCAATAGTTCTATCATTTAAAATCGTTACTCTATTTTTAATTTTAAATAAAAATAATATTTAAATGTGTTTATTGGATATTTATAAATGTTTAAATTAAAACAATATATAAATAAAAAATTAAAAATTAAAAAAATTAAAAATAGGCCGGTATGTTTCACTAGGAATTGAACCCATGACTTGGTGCTCATACCAAATAAGGCGAGCATGTCCATGACCAATAATTCTAGTATAAAACTTAAAAGTAGGCCAATTTTGAATAAAGTATCTAACAAAAATGGAATAGGGAAAAACTATATTTTGTAGTTTTCGAAATTTAACCTCAATTTTAGAAATATGTCTTAAATTTTGGAAATAAGAAACAATACTGATTATGAAATAGGAGTGCTTCTAAACAAAGAAGCGGAAAACAAGAACGTTGTCAAATGAATCCATCTATGTGTATTCTAATTTTTCAGACTTATTAAAAACCTTAGTCATTGGTATATTTTTGAATGCTTTTAGCTCTAGTTTGTACAAACACTAAAGTCTGAATTAGAAGGAATCGCACGAGTCTTCCATAGTGTTTTTAAAATAGAGAAAGGAAGCAATTATTCATGATAAAATTATGGCTTTGAGCGGGAAAAATATAGATCGTCGAAACTTTTGGACTTGTAATTCATTCAAGACGTAATAAAGAGAGAATAGGCATGACTTACGTGTCTGGCAATTTTTGGAAAGATTCTCCTTGATTCCATTTTTTAAGAAAACCTTAACCTTTTGATGCTATAACAACCGAAACTAACACTCACATTTATTAGGGGTGTAAATGGGCTGAGCTGGGTGAGTCATGTTCTTCAAACCTGACTCAACTCGATTCGAGAATTTGTATGGATGAAATTTGATCTGACCCAATCTGATTTGATTCAAGTTTGGAGTGGGTCAGGTCGGGTTTTTTTTTTCTTTTTTTTAAAGCCTGTTATTGAAAATAGAAAAGAGGAGAAATGATGGAATCAAATTGCTAAAAATTCTTCTTCAAATATTGGTAAACATCTTCCTTTTCTTCTTCTTCTTTTTTGGTAAGAGAGAGACATAACCACTTAGATTTTTGTGAATCTCAATTTTTTGGGTCAATTTTTATCGGACTATAGAAGGTACCTTCTTCTTAAAATATTTGATTTTTCAAATCTTCTTTTGCATCTCCGGTTCTTCATCTTCTTCTTTTTTCAAGGCAAAGAGAAAAAAAGGTGATGCACGGGAGAGAAAGGAAAAGAGGTGATGTAAGAGAAAGGGGTAGAGAAATGGAGAAGGGATGTGTAAGGTGATAGTATCGAAAATGTGCTATCTTGCTCCGTTTAATTTAAGATTGTTCCTTGATTCTATGTGTTTATTTGATTGTTTTATAGGTTTCAAGTAGGGGTAGGGGTGTACATGGGTCAGGTTGGACAAGGTTGGAGGGAATAAGAGCCTGCTCAACCTATGGAATAGTGGAAGCAGAGGTCTTATGCTGATACACCTGTAGATCAAGGCGGTCGAGACGAAAAGCTGGATCAATACTTGCAGAAGATGGTGAAGGTGCATATATAGGGAAAGTAGGGACCAGAAGTAGTAATGTGAGAGGGACTTAGGATGCAGTAACAGGAGAGACTGAAAAGTAGGGTGTATCTTCAAAAAAGGTAACGTTGGCACTAGTAAAGAAGCGATGAAGCTTAGGAGAGCGAGACCCCTTTCGAAGACGAGAGTAACCCAACAAGACACATTTGATAGAACGAGGAGAGAGTCGCTCTGCGAGACGTCCAGTAGTCTCTGACTTTGTCTTCGAATCGTAAGTTTCAGCCCGTTCCCAGCTTGCCTCGCTCTCAGGTTGGCCCTTCTACTTTACTAAGTAGTATTCTACTCGTGTAGTGGGTGTATGGTCCCGTCCTACCCATGGTACTGTCAGCTATAATATACTAAACTTCTTCTTAGGGAAGTTCATGTACAATTTGATCCCTCAATTGATATGAGAGGGGAAGGAAGAATGGAAAGGGGGTGTGGAAATTCCGGAAAGCCCTCAATTGATGGGACATTTTGATCCCCTTTTCCTCTCACCTCAATTTTGGTTAAAAAAAGGATCATCACAAGGATCTCACTTTGAAGCGATCTCTAGAGTTTTCCCTTATCCAAACGGGTCTTGCAAGAAAATATGATTTCATATTGAGCTGCAAATATATGTTATTGGGATAGGATGGCTCCTACTAGCTCTCCCAACGTAATAACCGCACGTGCGAGTTCCGCTGCATACGATTCAAGTGGCGAAGGCCCTTTCCTTCGCGCTTGGTAAGCGTTTCTCTTTAGCCAAGCTTACAGCCAGCATATCGACATCAGCCAAGCTTTGATCGCGACTGTTCGTCGCTTCTGGCCGCCTTATTTTGTCATCAAAGATCCAAGTCAACACCGAAAAAGATCTCTTTCTTCCTCGTGGGTGGGCCAACTTGGAACCAAGCTACCTGTCGCCTATCTCACCCCCTTTTTTCTTATTAGTAAGATAGGTTGCCCTTTTCTCTAATAAGAAGGTATCTTTATGCCAAAGATCCTTCCTTCTTTTAGTGTGAGTATTAATAATAAGGGTTGAGCTTAATTACATCTTCAAAATCTACACATTTACAAGCCTCCGCTTTTCTTTTCATTAATGAAACCTGCTAGTTATTTATTATTAACTCAAATCAAACAGTCTTTGTTCAAAAAAAAAAGACGTGGGTGGCATTATGACTGGGGTGTCAGTTAGAAAGGTTCTTACAATGTTCGTTCAAATGAAGCAACATATTTTTTTTTTTACTTAAGGAAGGTTTTCTAAGAACGGCTTAGGACTTATGAATGAAACAAAACAAAAAACATGAAAGAATTCCGCAGAATGAACGGGAGGCGTCGGAGGAAGGACTGACGAACTACTTACTTGTGTTTGGTTAACTACTTTACTGACTTGGGGTTCTTTCTCGTAAGTGGTATACCTACACCCTGCATACACACTCACTATATCTATATACGTCTACGTTGATAGCCTTTCGCAAAAAGCCCCTCTCTCTCTCTACTAAATCGACGTTTTTTCAGGTCGAACCACCAGCTGAAAAACGGAATGGAATACTCTAAGATGCTTTATAGCTTCAACAAGCCCATATTCTTCCCCTTGGGGAAAGATTCGAGTTCCAAACCTTTATTGAAGAAAGAGCTCTTGCCTTCAACTCAAAACAGAACAGAACGTTCCTTCCGCAACGCAAGGCCGATATGTTTCATAGCAGCCAAGGATGAGTCCGCTTCCAATATTCCATAGGTTGAGCAAGCTCCTACTCCCTCTAGTATAGCTCCAATGGACTCATCTCTTGTGCCCGTGGCCCCTATAGTCCCGGATCCACCCTCTGTCTTAGATATGCCCATCGCACTTCGTAAAAGTACTCGTACATGCACAGCTCATCCCATTAATTTTTTTTTCTTATCGCCATTTATCTCCCAGTTATTCTGTCTGTGTGATAACAGGTAGAAATGCACGTTACTACAGCGCAAAGTTATAAAACAATGCAGGATTGCAATGATAAAAATATACAATATTTCATCCAAAAGCAATAAGTTCACAACATTGCGGTCGCATGCGTCCATCGCATTAAAATAGCTAACTTATGTATTTTTTGTGTAGAAAATGTGTTGACGAAAGACAGAAATGCGATCCAAAGAAATTAACGTCCGAGAGCATTAAGAGATTGCGTTGACGCAAGGATATGCGATCATTTACGCTCGCAAATATCTACTCAAGAAGGTTGCCGCATAGAGCCGGTGTATCATGGTGGGCACATCTGGGTGAAAAGCGTAATAAATCACGATGGGACAGAAAGTTGATGACGGTCAATTCTGAATTAAGTTGAAAAAGCCATTAGCGACGTACTGTAGCAAGTACACTCAACTTTTTGTGGACAAATATTGGGCACATCAAACAGAGAATTAATGCCATCTTATCAGTCCAATCATAAGAGAGAAGAAGCCTTTCACCCCGAAGCTCTATAAATACCGAAGGCCACTTTCAGTGAAGGAGTTCACGAAGTTAGATAATTTTTCCCTTTAGATAGAAGTAGCCTTGTTCATAGTTTTCTTTTACTTAGAAGGCGGAAGCGAGCGAAGGGAGATTATACGGAGAGATCGTTTCGGTGAACTTGGAAGAGTGTCGAAAGCGTCAAGATCAAAGAGAGGGCCAATCTTGTGGAAGCAAGAACATCTTTTGTGTAGAGTAGAGACAACAGTGTAAAAGACTTGGGAAGCAAGGAATTGCTACCAAGCTCTCTATCCTTATTTTCCATTATCATTTTGTACTTTGAACTTATTTATATAAATTGAAATTGCATCTTTATATCTATTCACTCTCTGTACATTATGCATAAGTAGCTAAATCTGTCGAATAGGTTGATAAGCACTTAGCTAGCATAACTGGGGTTCTTCATTCTATGCGATTATCTTGTATTATGTATGCATCATTCGTTGATTATAGATACTCGAGAGGGTAGTCTAAGGACAGAATCTAGGCTTGGAAAAGTCAGATTAGAATCTAAGCTCCGGAGAGTCAGATTAGAAACGCATAATCAAGAGATAGAAGCTTAGGAATAAGCTCTGTTTGCTATTAACGCATCGCATGCATCCTAGAGATAGGTTATGTTTGTATGTGGTCACCTTGTCCTTGTGTGCATCTTGCATCATCGCGTAGGTAAGAAGTAGAGACTTAGGAATAAGCTCTATAGACACTATCGCATTCATCGCATGCGTTCTAAAATTAGGAGCCACTACATTTGCATTGGAAAATGATTTGTTATCACATGAGTTTAGCATGATCACATAGCTTGAATGCATTCTTGGGAAACGCTAGCTAAAGACCTTCTCAACCTGTTCCTCTTCATATTCAGTGTATCTGTCGCATAATTACTGTTTCTCAATTCCGCTGCATACTTTTTATACTGTAAACAACAAACCAACCAACCCATTGATTTAATTGTTACCGCAAAGTGATCTATAAATTACCACCGCATATTGTTTTCCTTAGTCCCTAAGTTCGACTTTGGGCTTACCAGGAAACTCAGTAGGATTTATACTTGTGTCTTGCTGAGAAAACTTTTTTGCACAACACATTTTCCACCAACGCAATCCTTACCATTATTTCATTGCATAAAATAACGCATCAAGTTTTTAGCGTCGTTGCCGGGGACTTTGGTAATACATTTTGCTAACGGTAATTTTTTTATTTTCTTTGCAGCTTTCAATCCCTGGTGATTTACGATCTAGAGATTGAAAGAACGTTCCAACAAAGATTGAGAGATAGTTGCCGACAACAACAACAAGAGAAAGATAACATGGCGGAACAACCTGGAAATGGAGCACCAAATGAAAATAATGTCATGGCGAATCTCATCCTATTGGTGAACGACTGCAATAGGCCTATTCAGAACTATGCGTCACCTAACCTCTACTATTTCTCCCCAGGAATCATGAGGCCCGCTTTTGATGGATTGAGATTCGAAATGAAGCCGATGATGTTGCAGATGATCCAAACTGCCGGACAGTTTGGTGGAAGGCGTAGCGAGGACCCGCACGCTCACCTCCGTAGTTTCATAGAGATTTGCAACACTTCTGTGTTCCCTAATATCTCCACCGAGGAAGTTCGACTAACTTTGTTTCCATTTTCGTTGTGTGACCAGGTACGAAAATGGGCGTATTCTCTCGAAACGGGGGAGATTACCTCATGGAAGTAAGTAGTAGAGAAGTTTATGAAGAAATGCTTCCCTCCAACGGAGAATGCCAAAAGAAGGAAGTTGATAACCAATTTTGAACAGGATAATGATGAATCGCTCAACGATGCTTGGACGAGGTTTAAGAGGCTGGTAAGAGATTGCCCGCATAATAGCTTACCAGACTGCTTACAGATGGAGATTTTTTATCACGGATTAAACCCTGCTTCGCAGACCGCTGCCAATGCGGCAGCAGCTTAAGGTCTGCTGGATAAAACTTATGATGAGGCGAAGAAGATCTTTGATCGTATTTCTAAAAACCATGAAGACTGGAGAGAAAGCGATTAGAGATTGAGAATCAAGGACAGTGAACGCGAGCAATGGTGCTATCACATCCCTTCAGAGTTAAATGACTGCGATGATGAACTTGATATAGGGAATCATAATCAACAGCCCATCAACGCATAGTGGGCAAGTGAACGTAATCAACTAGACGACCGCAAGGTGTGCTATCTTGGTGAAGGCACGCAATGGAGGAATGCCCACAAAACCCACAGTCAATTTATTTTGTGAAGAATAATCCGTTCTCTAACACGTATAACCCTGGGTGGAGAAACCATCCCAATTTCGCATGGAAAAATCAACAGCAAAATTTTCAATCAGTGGCGCAAAAAGAAGGGCCACCTAGATTTTTCCCGCGAACCAACGTCAAATGAGTAATCAAGCCAGCAGTTCGCAGGCGTCACCATCTTCCAGTTTGGAAAGTTTGTTGAGGAAGTACATTGAAAAGAACGAAACTCTGCTTCAAAAGGCAAGCGCGTCCATCCGTAACCTCAAGATTTAGATAGGCCAGATTGCGGTCGAACTTAAGAACAGACCGCAAGGGCCATGTCGAGTTCAACGGAACTCCCACGCAACTCAGGGGTACGGGTAAAGAGCAATGTCAAGTTGTGACATTGGTAGTGGAAAGGCTATGGCGGGATGGGAGAAGAAGAAGCCTAGCCGAACTGCTTCAATTGCGCTGGAACCAGAGATTACGTTGACTCGAGAAGAAACAAAAGAAAAAGAGGCGACCTGAGATCGCATCCACCTCGGAGCCAAAAGAATAGGGGATAGTAAGAATACAGCTGCCACCATTCCCACAGAGACTCAGAAAGAAGAAAAATGATGAGGTACAGTATCAACGCTTCATGAATATGTTAAAACAATTGCATATTAATATTCCATTCACTGAAGCAATTGAGGAGATGCCCGCATATGCGAAGGTTCTGAAGGATATGGTGACAAAAAAGAGAGGCACTGGTAAGTTCGCCATGGTGGCTTTGACGTAGAGTTCAAAATCTATAATCCCACCGAAGATGCGCGATCTTAGGAGTTTCACTATACCTTGCTCCATTGAAGGATTATACATCGAGCAAGCGCTATATGATCTCAGGGCCATCATTAACTTGATGCCCCTATTAATTTTCAAGCAACTGAATGTGGGGCAACTTGCACCCACGATGGTGACTCTCCAATTAGCGGATAGATCTCTTGTGCATCCAGAGGGGAAGGTGAGAGATGTGCTGGTTACAATCGACAAATTTATATTACCAGCAGACTTCATCATCCTGGACTATAAAGTCGACAAAGATGTGCCCATCATCCTGGGGCGACCATTTTTATCAACCGGTCGTGCCCAGATTGATGCGCACAAAGGAGAGATCACCTTGAGCGCGAATGGATAGAAGCTCAGGTTTGACATTATCCGAGCCATGAAATATCCTGATGAAGAATACCTTAATGAATCCGACGATGAACAAAGTTTGAATGACGAAGAGAGGCCTGAAGATGAAAATGAAGATGAGGATGCGATCACATCCATTGTTGCATGCAATGCGATCACAGAAAAAACAAGCAAGGAAGATGAGGTGATCGCATCCCAAGAAGTTAAGCCGATAGTGAATGAAGAAAGAAAAACAACAAAACATAGAACAACCACCAACAATAGAGCTGAAGACCCTCCCTAACCACCTGAAATATGTGTTTCTGGGGCAGAATGAAAAGCTACCGATAATCATTTCCTCTGCACTTAATGAAGACCAAGAAAATGCGCTGCTGAGTATTATGAGAAAATATGTAAAAGAAATTGGCTGGACGCTCGCAGATATTAGAGGAATCAACCCCGCATACTGTATGCATAGAATTCGTCTCGAAGAGAATCACAAAGGATCGATCGAACATCAGTGCAGACTCAACCCTGCGATGAAGAAGGTCGTAAAAAAGGAGATAATCAAGTGATTAGACGCGGGCCTCATTAATAGCAGATAGCACGTGGGTCAGCCCCGTGCAATGCGTGCCGAAGAAAGGAAGGATGAAGATAGTCCCTAACGCAAATAACGAGTTGATATCGCAAATGACCGTCACCGGATGGCGGATTTGCATGGATTACCGCAAACTAAAAGCGACAATAAAGAAGGATCATTTTCCATTACCTTTTATTGACCAAATGATGGATCGTCTAGCTGAAAATGACTTCTACTGCTTCTTGGATGGGTATGTCGGTTATTACCAGATCATGATCGCTCCTGAAGATCAAGAAAAAAACCACATTCACCTGCCCGTATGGAACATTTTCATTTCGACGCATGCCGTTCGGCCTCTGCAATGCGCTGAGCACTTTCCAAAGGTGTATGATGGTCATCTTTTTGGAATATCTCAAAGACCCTGTAGAAATTTTGATGGACAACTTCTCTGTGTATGGGCACACATACGAAGTCTGTGTTGACAACTTGGAGAAGATATTGAAAAGATGTGAGGAGGTGAACCTCGTGCTTAATTGGGAGAAATGCCATTTCATGGTGAAGGAGAGCATTATGCTTGGGCACAAGGTCTCTAGGGACAGGTTGGAGGTGGACAAAGCAAAAATTGAAGCGATTGAAAAGCTCCCACCTCCAACAAGTGTAAAGGCTGTCAGGAACTTCTTGGGACATGCTAGATTTTACAGATGTTTTGTCAAAGACTTCTCAAAAATTGCGCGACCGCTGAGTGCGTTGTTGAAGAAGATAGAAAGGTTGATTTTGATGACCAATGCCTCAACGCATTCATGATTTTGAAGAATGCATTAACGAAGCGCCTGTGTTGAATGCACCAGACTGGACACTGCCCTTTGAATTAATGTGCGATGCAAGCGGTTATGCGATGGGAGCAGTGTTGGCGCAGAAGAGAAAAACAATACTACATCCCATCACATATTCGAGTAAAACCCTGAATCCTGCTCAAACAAACTACACCACAACAAAAAAAGAATTGCTTGCGGTAATATTTGAGTTGGAGAAATTCAGAGCATATTTGTTGGGAATAAAAGTACTCATCCACACTGACCACTCTGTGATAAAATATTTGATGACAAAGAAGGATGTGAAGCCAAGGTTGATTAGATGGGTTCTCCTCCTCCAGGAATTCAATATGGAAATCATTGATCGCAAGGGGACGGAGAACCAAGTTGCGGATCATTTATCCAGATTAGAAAATCCAGAGGTTAACCGCAATCAGTCAGAAGTGAGCGCAACGTTCCTAGACGAGCAGCTATTTCAGATTGAAGAATTGTCATGGTACGCAGACGTAGTAAATTATCTGGTTTGCGAGCAATTTCTCGAAGATTATACCGACCACCAAAAGAGGAGGCTCAAACATGAATGCAGATCTTATTATTGGGATGAGCCAAATCTGTATAAGAGGGGGTCAGACTAGATTCTTCGACTGTGTGTACTAGATACTGCTCACCAAAGCATATTATCACAATGTCATGATTCACCATCTGGCGGACACTTTGGAGGCCAACGCACAGTAGGGAAAGTATTACAAAGTGGGTATTATTGGCCAACACTATTCAAGGATGCAAGAGACTACACAATGAAGTATGATCAGTGCCAACGCACGGGTAATATTTCATGGAGACATGCGATGCCTATGAACATCATTTTAGAATTGGAATTGTTTGATGTCTGGGGCATTGATTTAATGGGACCATTCCCACCATCGAATGGTCACAGATATATTTTGTTAACCGTCGACTACATTTCCAAGTGGGTAGAAGTGATAGCATGCGCCGCAAGTGATACGGCGGTAGTCTCCAAATTCCTGA
This sequence comes from Benincasa hispida, assembly GCF_009727055.1. Taxonomy (NCBI): domain Eukaryota; kingdom Viridiplantae; phylum Streptophyta; class Magnoliopsida; order Cucurbitales; family Cucurbitaceae; genus Benincasa; species Benincasa hispida. The sequence goes on along the minus strand of NW_024064775.1, from coordinate 465,359 downwards.
AGAAAAATATTTTCACTCGTTATGGCACTCTACGTGCCATAATAAGTGATAAAGGTTCCCAGATTGTCAATTACATAGTCAACAACTTGCTGCTCAAATATAATATCCTCCACAAAGTGGCAACCACACACCATCCACAGACAAATGGCCAGGTTGAAGTGTCCAACCGGAAAATTAAGCTGATATTGAAGAAGGTGGTAAAGCCTTCGCGAAAAGACTAGGCAACAAAACTGGACGATGCGCTGTGGGCATACAAGACCACCTATAAGACACCTATAGGCATGTCTCCGTATGCGTTGGTGTTTGGTAAAGCATGTCATTTACCCCTTGAGCTAGAGCACAAAGCACTGTGGGCGGTGAAAAAACATAACTTTGACTTAAAGGTAGTAGGGAAAGCAAGAAAACTCCAATTGGTCGAGCTAGATGAATGGAAAACGCAAGCTTATAAGATTGCCAAAATTTACAAATAACGAGCAAAACATTGGCATGACAACCAGCTATGCAGGAAAAATATCCACGTCGGACAAAAGGTCTTACTTTTCAATTCATGGCTATGACTCTTTCCCGGCAAATTAATATCACGCTGGTCCGAACCCTTTATAATTAAAGAAATATTCTCGCATGGTGCAGTTGAATTGATTAATGAGGAAGGGACCCGTACATTCAAGGTTAATGGGCAAAGAGTCAAGGCATATTGCGGGGGTGATTTTCATCGAGAAAAGACCTCTGTAGACTTGAGAAATTCGAAATTAAGGAAGATCGAATGGCCCCTACGCTGGCATGCGATAGAAAATCATCCGGGGCATAAGTCTTTTGGAATATCCTTTTCTTATCAATGTTTCATGAACTCTCACTACTCTTATGTATTTCGATTATCATTATCTTTGCATCTTTATGTTAAAAAACAAATGCGATTGTGTTGAACGATTGTGGTAAACGATTTTATCAACTTTGTTTTATTGTTATTTGGCCCCCTCAATGTTTTCTTTGCAACGATCGAGGTAAATTATTGCGGAGGTGCTACACAAAGACACAACTACTGTATTTCGTCACCGCAATCAAAAGAAAGCAGGTCACCGCATAGAAGGATGCGTTCACAAAGATTGTGGGCAATAGCGCAAATTTGGGGGTTGTATCTTTCCTTGACTTTATTTATTCCAAATTTTGCATTATCGCATCGAATTTTAATTTTGAAAATTTTATCACCGCATCCTCTTTGGTTGGCATAATCATTTAACATTGATTAATTTAGTAAGTCACCACATTATTTCTCTTTGCCAATTATGATTTCAATGATGAAACGCATGCTTCTATATTTTCGTATATACTAGAGTAAACTTAATTTTAGGACAGTCAGAACATGAAATATTTCTAGAAGTTAGTAGTATGCTAGCTTTCTTTCAAACTGACTCTTTACGAAACTTTTTAAGAGCATCGCATGACTTCTTTCAATATTTTAGCAATGAGGACATTGCCACATTTTAAATTTGGGGGTGCAGTATTCATTTTCGACCTTGCTATTTTAAACTTACAAAAAAAAAATCATAACGTTGCGATCGGATCCTACTCATAGTACGATGTCCACATGACACCCGTGGGGGCAAGCCAAAACGAAGATAGGAATCATGATCAACGCATAAATAAATGATTGCAACTCCGCTGCCAAATGGGCATAAGATTAGATTGAGAAAGAGCACCTTGCTCGTAGTTGGATATCCACATGACACGCGTGGGGGCAAGCCAAAACGAAAGCTAGGCACTTGGATTAGCATAAGATCATAGAAAAAAAATCTTTAAAAAAAAAAGAAAAAAATAGTCTAAAATATGCAAGGATAAAAAAAATCATTTCAAAATACCCCAGTGAAAAAGTTTTTTTATGAAATAAATCATGTGATGCCCTAGAATCTAATAAAGTCTTTTTGAAGGTTAAACTTACTGTCCCTAAATTTTAGAAATACTTTAAGAAGAGACCGAGATAAGAATGGTGTATAGGATTTGAATAAGGCATCCTTGAGGAATCTAGGAAAGAGAAGGTGGTCGACTTTCTAAAGAAAATCTTTAGCTTATGCTTGAGGACAAGCATTGTTTAATATTGGGGGTGTGATAATGGGTAGAAATGCACGTTATTACAGCACAAAGTTATAAAACAACGCAAGATTGCGATGATAAAAATATACAATATTGCGTCCAAAAGAATTAAGTTCACAACATTGCGGTCGCATGCGTCCATCGCATTAAAATAGCTAACTTATGTATTTTTTGTACAGAAAATGCATTGATGCAAGGTAGAAATGCGATCCAAATAAATTAACGTCCAAGCACATTAAGAGATTGCGTTGACGCAAGGATATGTGATCATTTTCGCTCGCGAATATTTGCTCAAGAAGGTTGCCGCATAGAGCCGGCGCATATGGTTGGCGCATCTGGGACAGAAAGTTGATGACGGTCGGTTCCGAATTAAGTTGACAAGCCGTTAACAAACTACTGTAGCAAGTACACTCAACTTTTCGATGACAAATATTCGACACATCAGACAGAGAATTAATGCCATCCCATCAGTAGAATCATAAGAGAGAAGAAGTCTTTCACCCTGAAGCTCTATAAATACCGAAGGCCACCTTCAGTGAAGGAGTTCGCAAAGTTAGATAATTTTTCCCTTTAGATAGAAGTAGCCTTATTCATAGTTTTCTTTTACTTAATAGGTGGAAGCGAGCGAAAGGAGATTATACGGAGAGATCGTTCCGGTGAACTTGGAAGAGTGCCAGAAGCATCGAGATCAGAGAGAGGGCCAACTCTTGTGGAAGCAAGAACATCTTTTGAGTAGAGTAGAGATAACAATGTAAAAGTCTTGGGAAGTAAGGAATTTCTACCAGGCCCTCTACCCTTATTTTTCATTGTCATTTTATACTTCGAACTTATTATAGAAATGGAATTTGCATCTTTATATCTGTTCACTCTTTGTACATTACGCATAAGTAGCTAAATCTATCGAATGGTTTGAGAAGCACTTAGCTAGCATAACTAGGGATCTTCATTCTTTGCAATTATCTTGTATTATGTATGCGTCATTCATCCATTAGAGATACTCAGGAGGGTAGTCTAAGAATAGAATCTAGGCTTGGAAAAGTCAGATTAGAATCTAGGCTTGGGAGAGTCGGATTAGAAATACATAATCAAGAGATAGAAGCTTAGGAATAAGCTCTGTTTTCTATTAACGCATCACATGCATCCTAGAGATAGGTTGTGATTGTATGCGGTCACCTTGTCCTTGTGTGCATCTTGCATCATCGCATAGGCAAGTAGAGATTTAGGAATAAGCTCTATAGACACTATCGCATTCATCGCATGCATCCTAAAATTAGGAGACACTACATTTGCATTGGAAAATGATTTGATGTCGCATGAGTGTAGCATGATCGCATAGCTTGAATGCATTCTCGGGAAATGCTAGCTAAGTACCTTCTCAACCCGTTCCTCTGCATACTCAGTGTATCTGTCGCATAATTTCTCTTTCTCAATTACGCCGCATACTTTTTATACTGTAAACAACAAACCAACCAACCCATTGATTTAATTGTTACCGCAAAGTGATCTATAAACTACCACCGTATATTGTTTTCCTTAGTCCTTGAGTTCGACCCTGGGCTTACCAGGAAACTCAGTAGGATTTATACTTGGGTCCTACTGAGAAAACTTATTTGCACAACGCATTTTCCACCAACGCAATCCTTACCATTGTTTCATCGAATAAAATATCGCATCACTGTGTTACTTCGCTATCCTCTGTGTCTATTCCTAAGTCTTTGGCAAAGGCATTATCACATCCAGGATGGCGGGCAGCTATGGCTGAGGAGATGTCTGCTCTTCATGCCAATGGTACTTGGGATCTTGTGTATCTTCCATGTGGTAAGACGACCGTTGGTTGTCGATGGGTGTATACGATCATGTTTTAGCCTGATGGTTCTATTAATAGCCTGAAAACTCGGCTGGTTGCTAAGGCTTATACTCCGGTTTATCGTGTTGATTACTTTGACACCTTTTTCTCACTTGCCAAGATTACTTCAGTCCGATTACTTATTGCTTTAGCAGCTATATCTCACTGGCCTTTGCATCAACTTGACATAAAAAATGCATTCCTGCATGGTGATCTTGAAGAGGAGGTTTATATGGAGCAACCTTCAAGGTTTGTTGCTCAAGGGGAGTCAGGTTGTGTATGCTAACTTTGGAAGTCATTGTATGGCCTCAAAAAGTCTCCTAAAAGACTTTACTGAGCCCAACCAACCCCCTTAACTAATAGATGCTAGTTGGCGAGGCCATCTGCTAAACCTAACCTAAGTCTAATAAATATAAGGGTGTTTGGCTCCGAACTCCAACTTGATCGAAGGGAGAAGAATTCTCAGGAAAAAGTAGTTACTCCTCAATCAGACCGGTGACAAACGAGACCTTGTTGTCACCTTCAAGTGGAGGTTCTTATTTCAAACATCGTATCACACTTTGCCATAGCTCATTGTCGTTGGAATCAAACATTAAACTAAGGTGGAAGTGGAAAGAACGACATTTGACTTGCTTCCGGAAGAACTCGATTTCCTCTGGATTCCGACATTCTTCTTGTCATCCTCCTCAAATGGGGTTTGGGGATTGAATCCCTTCACTTTAAATGGAGTTATTCTTCGTATCTCGAAAGAAATGTATTCATAAAGGATATCTCCTCAGAAGAGGATGACACGCATTTGTCTTCACTCTTATTACCTTGAAAATAGACGATTCGATAAAAGACTATTCTATTTTCAGACAATAAGGAAGATACTTAGGTAAGGGCAGGGATTATAGCTAAGACTATCTCGACTCCTTACCTTGCTCAATGGCTTCTCCATCAACAGCAGCCGGAATAAGGGAAGGAAGAAAGAGACCATCTTGGCCCTAGGAAAGGAATGCTCTTGACTACCATTGTTATCCATCAATGCACACTATATATCTGTTTACAACTATAAATGTCAATTGGCTATAAATAAATTTGCATTATATTGAAAAGGTGAAAAGCAATCAAAGTTGGGGGAGGGGGGGGATGATCCATACACGCCCATAACACAAGATTCAGATCTATCAAACCTATCATAGAGATTGAAAAACCTATCCATCGAAAACCCACACCACCCAACACCTTATGCACCCAACTCAAGACTTCCTTGCTCCCTCAAAGCAATGAATGTGCTCAAAAGCATGCCATAGCACGAGAGAAAGTTTTCGCCCGGCTGGAGATGACATGGAACGGTGGTACGTATGGCTTAGAGCCAAGGCATTCATAGGTCTCCTTCCTGTCAGAGCTCTATGACAGAAGCGATAGTGGAAAAGGCAAGTCTTCCTGGGTCTAGAATAGCAAATGGGAAGGCTCTTTCTCCTCACACTCATAACTCTCATGTATATTCTTCCCAAACCCTAGCGTCAGCTACCATGAAAAGCTAGGCCTTCTTGCTCAAGCTGTTAGCGCGTAGTCTATCTTAGACCAAAACTACCTCCAAGGGTAGTGGTGGGTGTAGTACCACATAGGAAGGCAGTTGAGCGCTTAGACCAAGACGGCGATTCTAACCTGTATGGTTAAGAAATCCTTCCCCTGGGATATGACATTGGACCTCTTGTAATTCGTTCCAACAGCTTCTCCTTTGAGAAGGCTTTTGGTGCAAACTCAACCTTTTCTTTTCAATCATGGAGGGGGCTTTGTCCACGGGTGTACATTAAAAGCTTCTATAGTCGAACTCATTCGAGCAGGCTTGATGGTCTTAAGAATTGTTTGGGTGGGGAGTTCTCTTAAGAATAAAGAAGACAAATAGAATCTAATTCATGTTCATGCTAACAGAAGAGCGAATTCAATACTAAGACGACTTCTTTCTCACGAAGTGCAGCAAGTACTTGAGTCATTTTTGTGTATCATGCCCCATGAGTGAGTTGCCAAGTGCCCCCTAGCCTAGAAGGGTAGTCTGCCACAAGATCGAGTGGAAGCCTGGAGCAAAACCGGAGCCCCTATTTGTTTGATTTATTCCAGAAAAAGCAGTAGCCTTGTGCATTGATTAGCAGGTGCTCAACAAGGTAACCTAATAATCAAGAACAAGTACCCACTTTGATTGTGGACTTCTTCGCCCTAATAAATAAAGACAAAAGACTTTGAGAAGTTGGATCTACGGTCGGGCAACTACCAAGTGCGTATCGCGGAAGGAGACGAGCCAAAGACGACTTTGTGACAAGCAAGCAACTTTACTAATCTAATCTAATAAAGGGGCATTTGATTTTGTTATGCTTTCTGAACTCACCAATGCCCCTGCCATGTTCTGCACCTTCCACAATTAGCTATTCCACCCGTACTTAAATGACTGGTGATATACTTTAATCGTTGGCTATAGGTATTCGTTAAACGGCCACGTTAGCCACCTCTAAACCGTAAGGTATTAAGGAAGAATCACCTCTATATAAAGATGGAGGTCCTATTCCTAGGGCATTGGATGAGCATTAGAGCCATCAAGAAGTGGCAAGCACCTACCAAGGTAAATGAGCTAAGATCAGTCTTAGGGCTCGTGAACTATTACCAAAAATTCATGGTAGGTTACTCGAAGAGGTCTGCTCAACTCAGAAAACTCCTACACTAAAGAAGGACGTACGGACCGATCATGGCATTTCACTGATCGGAAAAGTGTCAAAGAGCTTTTGAGGACAACAAGCAGGCAGTGATTGATGACTCCGTATTGCAGTTGCCAGATTACACTAAGCCATTTGAAGTACACACGGATGCGTCAGACTATGCCATAGGCGGTGTTCTCATACAATAAGGTAACTTAGTAGCATATGAGAGTCGAAAGCTCAATGATACCGAAAGACGTGGTTCAAGAGAAGGAGATGACAATAATAGTGCACTACTTGAGAACATGGAAGCGGGAAGGGGCCTAGAAGTGCCTACTACTACACCACACAGCACTTGGCTCTACACATTTACAAAGCTAACCCCAACTCAGTTCCTGGAAGAGCTAAACCCCTTACCTTATCAGTCATAAGGCTGGTTTTTGGTATCACATATCGAGATAATTATTATGAAAAAGCTATTCCACTAGTGTGAGTTAGATACCCTTTCTTTGTGGTACCAGTCATGCTATTTGAATAGCCTTCAATCATCATAGCCTTTCCACCAGTTTCAAAGATTCCTTCGGCATCAATTTGCTCCAATAAAAGAGATAAGACCTTTTCTTGAACCAGAACCAGGCAAAAAATGCCGAGGTAGAAAGTTGAAAGCGAGCTCTTTTCACGTATACGCAATCTCGAAGTCGAATTAGCTCACAGACAACCTTCTCAACCCTGGCGAGTATGAGAGCTTGGTAAGAGAGAATGTAGAATGAGAAATACATTTGATTATGGCAACATTCCTAACTACCAAAGTGCACTAAACCTAGTAGAGATCTTCGACCTAACGTTAATGGAATTTCAAGCCCATTTAAGAAATCCGCTTTGCACCTTATTGTTGACCAAATTTGATGCACGCCAGGCCCAAATTCTCTCTCAGTCACCCTTTGATGAAAGGAACATAAGATCCAGAGTTTACGACTTTATCAAAGTTCTACAAACTTTCATTTTCAAAAGCTTCTATTAGATTCTTTCCTACGGTACTTCATTCAGGATGTGCGACAATACGGTCATCTCTCAGCCGTGTATAGAGAATTCCTTTATCATTTCCTTGGCGGATAACACAAATGAAATCGCTTCCCTGACCGCCCATCTTATGAGTCCATTCTTGTCGCAGTTGTTGGTTTGTTGTACTATTCTGTACCTCTCTCGATTGATAGAAAGACGTTCGGGAGCTGGGAGGGCCTATCGTGAGGAAACTTTCCTTTTTCACAGTAGGAAAAGGTAAAGGGGGAATAGCGTATGTCCATGGTGATCAAGGCAGAGCGACTCCTTCTTTAAAAGAGGTTGGTTTTCCCATTTTCGTTAAAGAAAAAATAAGAGCTCTTGGTTTGGCCGATGTCGATTCGTATGGCAATGCGGACTCGACTCAGGATGAGGATTCCGCTTTTCATAATGCTGCTATGAGCCGAAAGAGCTGGTAAGCTATCTCGCTAAACGAAAGGAAAAAGCATGTACTGGTTGCCTTCGTTGCAAGGGCAGGGGCCAGCCAAAAACGGTCAGTCGGACTCGATTAGTCCTTTAATCCAGTTAAGCTAGGTTCTTCCATGCGTTAATGTATGCGTATCTGTATCCTCTTCAGGACTGGTTGCTTTTTATTTTGGTTTATACATTAGGAGAAATCTGTTAAGGCCGCCTTTCTTACTCGGTGTAATTCAATCTTTTAGCTCAAACTTTTCTATCGTCCTTAGAAAAGGTAGTCGTACTTTTACCTTTTCCTCTTCTTGCCCGAGCCAAGGGATCATTTTGTCTATTTCTACCAAAAAGTTTGCTATTTATGTTTTTAGCAGGAATAGTTCCAGCCTTTGTTGACCCTCAGTAAAGTGAGTTTACTTAGCAAACTGGTAGGACGTGGAGATCGATTGATCAATATAAATCTTGAGAGTGGATGGTTGACCGCTGCCCTTTGTCCTAGAGGCTCTCTGGTCGGGGAGGGGCTTGCTATCGTAACCTTTTCTCCTGGTGTATGTGAAAAAGAGTGACTAACCCTTTTTTCGGTCAAAATTTGGTCCAAAGAACGAGAGTGGGCTTCCTTAAGCCCGTTGTTCCTCAGTAGCTCAGTGGTAGAGCGGTCGGCTGTTAACTGACTGGTCGTGGGTTCAAATCCTACTTGGGGAGAATTTGGAGTTATTTTTTTTCTGACCTATCGACCCCGTCCTTCTTCTTAGTTTCTAAATGGGAAGAATCGTGGGACATCAAAAGTGGGAAGTTAGTTGTTTTGATTCCTCACTCTCTCGTATAGGTGAACTTAGTTCGTTGAATTTTTAGGGAGAAGAAAAGACCACTGGGAATGAATGGGAAGACTGAAGTAGTATCTTCCTGCCGCCGAAAGGAATTTGTCTCCATTAGCGTCATTCGAAGAACGAAAAAAAGGGTGACGATTTAGGTAGTCTCGATGGATGTAGTCCAATGGCTAGAGCTTTACCAGCTTCTTGTTGATTGAACTCTCTTCTCTTTAGTTTAGGCTCCGAGTTGTTTTTGGGTGGGATGGTCGAAATTTTCTTCGCCACTAGTGGCAACGAAGTTCTTGGTAATTAACAAGGGGGAAGGAAGATCTCCACCCATTTCATTCATTCAGTGCCTGCGGTGAGGCACGACCCACACCAAATAAATGGGGAAAGCTTGCTTGTTGTAGCTCTATTTTTTTAGACTAGGCTTGGTCAGCGTAAGCTATTTAAGTACGCTCGATAAGGGTAGGCTCGCAGCTTCGCTCAGCGGAAGAGCATTTCGAAACTATTAGTCAAGCGGGAGCGCCCAACCTATGGGCTTTGAAAGGATAGGGGAAGGGAATAAAACAAAGAGGGTCACTCCTTTTAGGAACATGGCTCGTACATTCACTTTCTCGTGAACTCGCAACTTTGCCAGAAGTGACTAGTCACCTCTGTCGAAAGATGCTTAGATGGAAGATACGAAGGGGGAAAGTAGAAGCTTTGCCCCTTACTTTATAGAGATTGCTATGATTTGGACTGACTAAATTACTCAATTCTCCTTGAACACTAGCTAAGCTAATAAATAGTAATTTTTCCCTTAATCAAATCAAAAAGCTTACTGATTTATTTAAGGCACTGCCCTTCTTCTTAGAACCCATTGAGGGGGGCCTCGGCCCAAGAAGGGGAGAATGGTCGAGCGGTCAAAAGCGACAGACCATAAATCTGTTGAAGTTTTTCTACGTAGGTTCGAATCCTGCCTCTCCCACTTGTTTGTTGTAGACTGAAGAGAAGAGAAAGGAAAGGAGGCATTCGTCAGCATAGGGAGGCCTACTGAGCGAAGCTCTTTCTTTTTTTTTTTTTTTTGTCGTGCCGTGAAGTGAGATTGTATCGTATTTCAGTTTAGAGAGGTTGGCGAATTACTAAAATCTATAGATTCCCATCAATAGACAATCCCAACCAGAATAGAAGCGAGTCGCATCCGGTTTGGCTTGTAGTCGTTGTCTTTTAGCGTATGTAGTAGTAGGCCTTCTTACACCCGTGCGCCCGCCAGAATGCCCCTTAGTTCTGCACGAAGCCAAGCCAATACATACAATAGGTGAAGGAAAGACCCCCATTTCATAGCACCTAGAGAACACAAGTTTGGTCTTGGATTGGAGAGAAGAGGTGGAAGAAAAGGCTCAGAATGGATTTAGGAGTCTTTGTGCGAGCCGTATGCGGTGAGAGTCGCACGTACGGTAACGAGGGGGGTTCGCGTCTATACGTGTAGTGTGGTGGTTGGGCCTACCCACCCTATTTGTTCCATGATCTATGCGTCTACTGAAGCTACTTATTTCGATCAATTAGCCAAGATTTTGACCGGATACGAAATCACTGGTGCTCGATCTAGTGGTATTTTTATGGGGATTCTATCTATCGCTGTAGGATTCCTATTCAAGATCACTGCAGTTCCTTTTCGGGCGGCTGTAGGACGGACGGCCGCCTATAGGTGGTAGGGTAGGGTGGGTGGTACCGCTCAGATTGTGGCCAATCTTCCTAATCGCGCACGAGCTGGGCTTAGATCACGTGAAACTCATCACTACCTCGTAAGTTAAACCATAGCATGTTACACGAAAGCACTGCTTTCTCTGTAGAGTTGTCACATAGAAACCTGCCTTGAAGAGCCACTCGCTCTATAGTGTTGTCACATAAGATAAGCACGCCGCCCGCCTGCTGGCCGGGCGAATCGAAGTTCTCTTCCGGTCAACTGTCGACCCAGTCAAGTGTAAAAAACACAGTAGAATCATGCAAGGCACGCAGCTGGTGTGCTTCTTGCCCGCGAGGAAAGAAGAAGAGCGACAGGGTTTTGTTCAGATTTGACTATTTGCAGCATGGGAGTGGATTACCCAAAAAATCCCTGGGAACAATGAAAAAAAAGATATCTCAGTAACAAAAACTATGGGGGGCTGTATCGGCAAGATCCAACTATGAACAACTACTGAAAAGAAAAACTGCCTGGAAGTCCGAGGACCTTTAGTACCATACCCTACCCCCAAACCAGCAGTTTTTGCACCAAGCAAGACCACTCTTGTCCCTTTCCTTTCTCCATTCTGCCTCCTTCTTTCTTAGCTTTGTTCCAATCGAGTCTAAGGAAAAGCAAAAGTGGTTTGTATACCTATTTTTTGACCTACTTGGCGAAAGGGAATGCACTTTGTTTCGTTTTTGGGTTTATAAATTGGATTCAGTTAGCTGACACCCCAGTCACAGTCCTTATCATGGGTCTACTTGTTACAAAAGGCGAATATACCTATTCGAAAACATACACATAAGTCCTCAGACAGGCGGGGACGAAAAGTGTCTATTTTTTTACAATATTTTGGAATGTATCATGGCCCTATCTATTCATCTTTTTATTAAAAAAAAATGAGTTCTGCATCTCCCCGAGGCTGAGAGAGCAAATAGGCGTAAGGAAGAAGGAGGGGGGAGGGGCTACGAACCCTCTTCCGTTGTTGTTCCCGATCACCCATCCCTTCCTTCCCTTTCACATGACCTAGTGTGATCCAATGAGATCAGATATCTCAAACGAAGTGAAGTGATAGAAGAGAAGACAGCTGGTGGGAGATCTTTATTCATTACACCCCCTTTTATAGGTTGGGGAAAATAAAAGTGCACTCCTGCGCACCTGTTGAAGGAAGAATATTTGGCATGAAAATATCTTCTTATTAGGGAAAGGGGCAAGCTAAAACCAACTCCTAAAAAGTTGTTGGATCGAAGTATTTCGATCATTCCTCATCCGCCCGCTAGCTGTAGAGGGGGTTCGATTCCCGTTATACGCGATGTGGCGAAAAAGACGGATTCAACAAGATATGCCTTGCCTGCATTAAGATTTCAAACTTGTCGTCTACTTTTAGGAAATGTTCGGAACAGAGAACTTACAATAATACAACGCCGCATTCTCCGAAAATTGAGAAAGAAGAAGAGATCTATTAAGAGAAAGATTTATCCGAGAGAAAATCTTAAAAGTTACATCCAATCACAAACTACACGAAAGTTGCCCCCTTTTCATGGGGCTTTACCCATCACAGAGATGCACAGAGGAACAGAAAAAATTTCTTATATCCCTTTTCCACTCAATCCAGAAACAAGATCGAACGTTATTTCAATTCGTCTCAATTTTTGTAAAATTATTCCTTAAGCAAGGCAGCTGATAAGTTATCGAAAGGTTTGTGTGAATAAAGGAATGGTCAGCATTACTCATTTTCAAGTTTCCCACAGTGATCTAATATCTTTTCAAAAAAAATGACGCGAGACTACGCAGTGAAGAATTAAGGAGATCTTTCTATATCGAAATATCAGTTGAAAAAATCATAGGAAAATTCCTGGATCACCCGGTAAGAATGTGGAGAAGAACTAAAACAGAATGGTTCCACCTACTCAAAACTAAGAGGGGATGCTGCCTACTACAAAATCTTAGTTTTTGCAATAGTTACGTGCTTCAATGCAAGAAGAAGACTTAAAAAGAACAAAGAAGTTTGGATCAATAGAATTATGCTTAGGCAGTTCCATCACTGAGCACAACAGAATGAAGAGGAATTTGTATCATTTTCAATCCCTATTCTTATCGAATAGAAGGAACGAGAAAAACCGAAATCTTCCTACTCGAACAAGAAGTCCTATAGTTTACAACTCTTCTTAATCAGTAATTCGACCTCGTGCTCTGCATCCCCCCATCAGTTTATTATGAAGAGGAAAATCAAAAGGATCAAACTACCTATTAATTATTTGGAGGTGAATCATAGAGTATTAAAAGTTGTGGTATCTTTCACATCCCTCACGACATAAGATTGAAAGATCCAAACCTTCCTCTTCGGAGCGGAAACGGACGTGGCCAAAACATATAAAGATCGCGTAGTCGTTGATAGGGATATATCTATCTGTCTCGAGTCTTGTCTAGATCGATTCATAGATCGATTTCTATTCATATGTATTGGTATCTTCGTGGATAGAGATAAAGATAGGGATCCATCTAGATCTTGATTCACTATTTCCATTTTTTTGATTGATTGCCTTTTTTTTGACAACAAGTTTGAAATCTTAATGCAGGCAAGGAAAGAGAGTTTTTCTATTATTACTTGTAGGATCGGAGCATAGACGAGCAAGCAGAGCAAAGGGAACGGGGAAGCCCGACATAGAGCAGTCAACTACTTCTAGTCGATATAATGGAGGGGGGTTACCTGCAAGTTTCCCAAGCCTCTTTCATTTTAGGCTAGCGACAACGTAGAACGCACTAATCCGCAACCAATAAGTTTGCCAAAACAAAAATGAAGAGAATTTTTACTTTACAAAAATGCTTGCTGAAAATCAACGAAAGAAGGGAGGTCCATTTTCCCATGTAGTTCGTCGGTCAAACCAACAAGATTCTCCTTTCAAAGTAATAGAGAGATCTTTTTCTAGTTAGACTTCTATCAATGCAATAAAAGAACAATCCCTTCCTATTCTTTCTTCCTATCAGATAGAAAGAAAATGAGACCGCAAAGAGCCCTTGTTTACCACTTTAGAGGGTGGGGGTGAAGGGGGTTCACATACAACTGAGGCAAATTGGTTTATGATTAAATCTCAGAGGCATTCTTATCATTTCGTAGATCTAAGACCATATCCTATTTCAAGTGAAGGAACTCTTATCAAAGAGAACCTATGAGCGGAAGAAAGATCGATCCAAATTCATTGTGACAGAATTATAATCATTCACAAACATACAAACAAGTTATGCATTTCAGAACAAATTACGACATGATTTAGAAATTAAATACAAAAGTAATGAGAGATATACCTTTGAAGAACTCTTCTTCCATAGATCTCTCACTGTCGTGAAGATTTGAACTGCAACCTCTAGTTGTCTCTACGATCGTCTACCCAATCATCTGGTCAATCACGAACAAACTTCTCCACGAATAGGAAACCTTTCAGACACCACCACTTAGTAACCTTAGTATTTTCAGAGTGAGAATCCAGGAGGTGTGGGCTTTGTTGGATTTGGTAGAGGGAAGGAGGAAACAATTATCGCATTACACGGCCAAGCAAGTGGGAGAAGGATACTGAGTATCGTATAGACTGTAGTACTTGATCGTTTAGTTCAGGTACACGATCGTTTAATAAAACAGGTTTGATCGTTTACACGATCTTTTAGAGAAACTCGCTAGTCGTGCGATCATTCAGAAAAATGTTACACGATCGTTTAGATAATGGCATGTGTACACGATCATTTAGACAAACACTTGATGCTCTCGTGTAGTCTCTCATGAGCTAAATGATTGGCAGTGTACTCAAATGAAGCGATTCAGCGATACACTTCTAAAATGAAAATATTTTTCATTTTATCCTTCAGTTGTGAAAACTGAATAAAACCTCCCACTTCACTTACGGTTAAAGGAGAAACTGCCCACAATTATCTCATAATTGTTTTAATTTTAAATAAATATAATAACTAACTTATCATATTATATTTATAACCTATAGTTTTAATATCACATCATATGTAACATATAAACCATAGTCCTTTTCTCCTTCACTTGATATAAATCATATTTATATCATTTTCCTTCAATTAATGTATCTCATACATCATGTCAACTATATCATATATAATTAAACTAGTTCAATCATATCATATATAATCAAACTCCCTCTTGTCAATTTGAACACTTCAATCTGACCTAAAAACTGACTCTCAACTTGAATCCATTGAGCTACCAAGGGGACCTTATGAACCTATAGCTTGAAGCTCCAACAGTACATGAATAGCTGACTAAACTCTTTAGTCATGAGATCCACCATCCGTTAACTGTCGGGCACTCCACTAAAGATCGAAAACTGCACTCTTTTCATTACAGATATATTTTTGTGTCCATCGGATATAACCATTCAATAGTACGATAAACCTTCACAAATTCTCGTAAGTATAGCTAGGATAATTTACTGTTTTGCCCCTATAATTACATCTAACTCCTTAAGTACTACTAATCCATCTAATGAACAATAGATCATAGTCCTACTATGAGGGACACCACTCGAGCCTTGAGAAGGTGTGTGGTGCCACATCGTTCAAGCCCCAAAATTAGCCGTTAAGGGAGTAATCTATCTACTTACCTCTACTTTAGGGAAGGAGTGAATTCCATCTTGTGTAGCTGAGTTCCCAGCTCCTCAATCAGACGAATCCACAAAGTGGTAGATTTGAGTCGGCAATCTGGCCACTCACATCCATGTAAATCAAAGGATCACCCTTAAAGGCAAGAGTTACTTATGGTCATCCTAGTGAAGTGAAGTCTCTGTGATGAACAGTGTTATATAATGAGACTAAACACTTCGTGGTCCAATCTTATACAAACTCTATTGTTTAGGACACCCCCGCTTGCATGTCTGCACATGAATGATCAGGATCAGACCATCTGCAGCACGTCACAACACTTGTAACTATCTACAAAGTGGGTTGCATCCGTAGTGTCACCTGGATAAGGTTTCCCTCTTATATCCATATACTACAGACCATTTTGGTTATCACTTAAGGTATGATCCACTTGTATGTCTCCACATACATGCTTAAGTTACAACGACAACTAGGGATCTTAGTTTATTATTTTGTGGTAAATGCAAATAAAACATATCGTGTTTCATAGACAACAGTTAAGAAAATATCTCATATTATTACATCATGAGCGTTTGTTCATACAGGTGTTTACAAACTACAGAACCCTACGAGAGTTTAGGGCATCGACCTCAACATCGAGTTCACTTGGAGCTTTGGCAACCACCATAGAAGGTGTGATGCACATGCACTCATTTCAAGGGGGTGCAACACTTCTAAGTTTGGGCCTCATATTTATCCTATATTTGGGCCTCATATTTATCCTATATACCATGTTCGTATGGTGGCGCGATGTTCTACGTGAATCCACGTTGGAAGGACATCATACCAAAGTCATACAGTTAGGACCTCAATATGGTTTTATTATGTTTATCGTATCAGAGGTTATGTTGCTTTTTTCTTTTTTAGGGGCTTCTTCTCATTCTTTTTTAGCACCTACAGTAGAGACTAGAGGTATTTGGCCCCCAAATGGGATTGAGGTTTTAGATCCTTAGGAAATTCCTTTTCTTAATACCCCTATCCTTCTTTCGTCTGAAGTAGTTGTAACTTGAGCTTATCATGCTATACTTGCGGGGAAGGAAAAATGAGCAGTTTATGCTTTAGTAGCTACCGTTTAACTGGCTCTAGTATTCATAGGCTTTCAAGGAATGGAATATTATCAAGTACCCTTCACTATTTTGGATAGTATTTATGGTTCTACCTTTTTCTTAGCAACTGGCTTTCATGGTTTTCATGTGATTATAGGTACTCTTTTCTTGATCATATGTGGTATTCGCCAATATCTTGGTCATCTGACCAAGGAGCATCACGTTGGCTTTGAAGCAGCTACATGGTACTGACATTTCGTAGATGTAGTTTAGTTATTCCTATTTGTCTCTATCTATTGGTGGGGAGGTATATGAAAGAACGAAATGGTGGATTGAGGAATGAAAGCTCGAAGACAAAGAGAACCGGGCTTTTCCAAAGAATTACAGCAGCTTTCCCACTCCCTTTAATTACTATATAAAAAAAAAAGTCTCTTCCACTTTCCTACCAAATCTCTCTTTATTCTGGCACATAAATGAAGGGATCGAAGAGATTATGGCAGATCATGTTCACCAAGAAATGACCCGAAATTGGATCTTGGTCTATTTAAGATTGTTCCTTTTAATTGTAATCTAAGATTTTTTATTGTCTCTCATTTCTTTTCCGAATAAATCAAAGAACATAATTGATCGAACTCATCCTTTGTTGCTATGAAACATATTGGCCTTGTGTTGTGGAAGGAATGTTCTATTCTATTTTGAGTTGAAGGCAAGAGCTCTTTCTTCAATAAAGGCTTGGAACTCGAATATTTCCCCAAGGGGAAGAATATGGGCTTGTTGAAGCTATGAAGCATCTTAGAGTATTCCATTATGTTTTTCAGCTAGCATTCGACCTGAAAAAACATCGATTTAGTAGAGAGAGAGGGGCTTTTTGCTAAAGGCTATCAACGTAGACGTATATAGATGTAGTGAATGTGTGTGCAGGGTGTAGGTATACCACTTACGACAAAGAACCCCAAGTCAGAAAAGTAGTTAACCAAACACAAGTAAGTAGTTCATCAGTCCTTCCTCCGACGCCTCCCGTTCATTCTACGAAATTCTTTCATGTTTTTTTTTGTTTTGTTCATAGTTCCTAAGCCCTTCTTAGAAAGCCCTCCTTAAGTAATAATAAATAAATAATAATAAAAAAAGAATGTTGCTTGATTTGAACGAACATTGTAAGAACCTTTCCAACTGACGCCACAATCATAATGCCACCCACGTCATTTTTATTTTTTTTTATTTTTAACAAAGGTTGTTTGATTTGAGTTAATAATAAATAACTTGCAGGTTTCATTAATGAAAAGAAAAGCGGAGGCCTACCATCTGCTAGCATTGTGATTTGGAATTGATTTTTTATCAACGGTCCACCCTTTCTTTGAGCCTTATTAATGATTGAACTTAATGATATGAACCGAGTGCCATTTGATGAGTCACTGAGAACAAGGGATAGGGATATGGAAAGGATGAAGTAATGAAAGAGGAAGTCATTGCTAGTAGTAACGACTTGTCACGATCCATTGGTTCATATAGAATCCATGTCCTAGGTGTATCAAAAAACATTCTTTTCGCTAAGCGTATATAATAAAATAGAGTGAAAGGGTCCACCTTGAAACCAAGGGGGTACTGACTATAGTTGAGTCTTCTCTAAATCGTAGGAGATAGTTGCCCATCATACGGCTCACCAACTTCACTTGCCTCTATGGGAGGCTCGCTATGGGCAGGTTTAGATCACTTACAATACACGAATCTACGAAGGAAAGGCTTGGTGGGTTAGGAACATTTTCAATATGAGGATTTTTCCATATTTGTTTGAGGAGAAATGTGAGATGAAAAAGGAACTCATATTTTCGACTAGGAAATGCAAGTATGTTTTGTCCACTTTTTCCATCCCCCTCTATCAAAATAAAAATTAAAAAAAAAGATGTGCTTGCTTCTTATTCCCGTGTTCGATCTCTTCCATCTCTACCTCACTCGTTGTCACCAATGTTGAAGAAAGGTTTGGAATCCTGTAGATAGAGAATGAAGAGGGGCGCCAAGCATCTTCCTCTCAACAGTGCTTCTTGAGGCTCCACTCTCCCTGTAAGGCCTCATTAGCCTGGGTGAAGATGAGGATAAGGAATAATGATTGAAGCCCCCTTAGCTCTGCCAGGGACTAGGCAGGGGTTAACTTTGTAAATGTGTGGAGCCAAGTGTAGCAGTAGGCACTTCTAGGCCCCTTCCCAACTATAGGATCACTCTACTACTTTGAGTACTACGAACCCTCCGTCATCCATTGCAGCGGAGCCGTTTCATGAGCAGGGGGCTAAGCGTACTTCTTTGAATCAAACGTTGAATGATATCGATTCTTTTTTATATATCAAAATCGAAATCATTTTGATAGATTCATCCATATTTCTATTCATATATCTATAAATGGATTTCTTAAGTTGCATGAAGACCCAAATCCTTGATTTTTCCAGGAAAGACTGCATTGCTTTGTGCCCAGGAAGTGAAGGGAATGAGCTCGGCTACTTCTTCTCCACACTTTTTTTATCTGTGTTTGTTGCATATGAGCTTTGCGCGCCATTGGAATTTTGTTCTCCTCTTATTCTTCTTTGGACGGTTCAGATGGACTTCGCCGTTCTTTCCCAACTTAAATTGGAAAGGCTGTCTTACATCGAGATGTCGATTCGTTTTCCACCCCCAATGAGATGAGGAATTAGTAACCCCCTATTTCGACTTTTTGGTCCTTCATCTTTCTGAATCGAGGCCCGGCTCGCATCATTCCAACAACCGATGGGGAGCACCTTAGTATATGATCGCGTATAGTAACTGGGAGTCCTATTACACCTAAGGCCAACTTCAATTCATGAAACCAAGGTTCATCTCATGTAGTGATTGTGGACTCATACAGGATATGGAGTAGACGATTGATCTATCAGACTCGACCCAATCTTTCATAGCATGCATTCGCATCCGTGTCACAACTAATTCGGTAAGCTACGTGTTTGGTGCACGGAGAACTGCCTTCGGTCTCCCAAATGGACTCACTCATGGAAACCTTCCAGCCGCCCAACGACCTACAACGCTAGTCACTACTCCCACTAGGGCTAGGAAGTAAGCCCCACAACCCAAAGCGGCGAAAAACAAATAGAATTTGCTACAAAAACCGGCTAACGGGGGTATTCCTGCGTATGAGAACATAGTAATGGAGAAGGTAATAGCCGAAATAGGATTCATTTTGGCAAGAGTGCCCAAATCCGCTATATATTTTACACGGTTTGTCATAATGCTAAAACTATGGTGAATGCATCTATCGTCATTAATACATGAATAAAGATACCAATTAGTAGTGATTGCATTTCTTCTATGATTCCACATGAGAAACCTATACGAATATAACCTACATGTCCAATTGAACTATGAGCTAGAGGTCTTTTGACTTTCGTTTGGGCCATGGCGGCCAGTGCTCCTAAGATCATAGAAGCAATGCTGCAGAAAAAGAAGATTTGTTGCAATGTAGCTCCATAGGAACCATAAATAGAAACACGTGAAATATTAGCAAAAATAGAGATTTTAGGTGCAATAGAAAGGAATGTTGTAATTGGGGTGGGTGAACCCTCATAGATATCAGATGTCCACATATATAGAGTCAAAAGAGATATGGAGTCCAACGAGAAGGGGGGTTTTCTTTAGGGCTTGAGGGATGGAATAGATAGAGCCCTACAAGTTTTAAATTCGCCAGTGGGGAATTCACACAAAAAGGAATGAGGAATTCTCAATGAAAAAAGTGCTCTCTAAACTGAACGTGAAAGTTGTTTTCCATCAGACGGAAGTTTCCGTAATTCCACTCTCGACTTGGATTATATATCCAAAAAGGTCCGCTCTCGGCCATTCCACACGCTGCCTAGCAGAGGCGTGGTTATCTGAAGTGGATTCTCTCTTTTCTAGTGGATGCCAAACCTACTACCCTATTGACTAAGAAGGGGTGGGCGCAACAACTACATGGACCCTTTCCATTCTGTTGTTGCTAGTGCTTTCCTGGGCCAAGCCGGAATTATTTATCAGAAAGGGCAGGCAAAGCCCGAAGACTACTATCCTACCTAATAGGCTAGTGAGCGGAATGAGGAGAGGGTCCGACAATCATACCATCGAGGTCGAAAAAGTGTGTTCCTTTCAGATAACACGCACCGTAGGCCATCCTCGACCTTCTTCATTTTTTATGAAAAAAAAATCCAATCTCGCAATCTTCGAAATCATTTTCCTTCCTCGTCGAGCATTTCCTTTAATGGTTAGGTGAAACATTTCCTTATCTGAACTTGGCGGGTATTCTTTCTAGCCTTATTCAAACTCAAACAAATAGGGGTGGGTTTGCTTGGTTTGAACATAGGCTCAAACATGATTTGAAGGTCCTAGCTACGCCATGCGTTTGATACAAACTCTGAAAGTTGCAGGGATGACAAAAAGAGGGCGCTTTCCTGTATGCACTGAAAAAAAAAAGAGGAAGAATAGACATCCCTTTAGATGTCTATGTATTCTTTAGAATCTCCCATTGATTTTTATATCGTTATATCTCTTCTCAAAAAAATTGAGAAAGAAAGAGCAGATGGATCTCTATCCCCTATTACGAACACTAAATCCTAATCTATTGATCGAAAAATCTTCGTCAAATACCGGACTTTGCCTTTTTTAGGAATTCCTCATATCCAAAGAGCTTACCACAAGCACCCCACCTCATACGACTAGTTGGGGGGGCTGTTCCCTTTTGAATCAAAACAAAGTCAAAGTCAGTGTAGGGGCTGAATAGCGACTTTCATTCTAAAGGAAGCGAAGAATCCACCTTTAGTCAATAGGAGCCCTACTTCCCTCTTTGCGACCTCATCACTGAAATGAAGCGCCAAAAAATTCTTGATGAGTTGGGGCGTAGCGCACCGAGGTTAATCTCTCTTTTTTGGAGCTGACTTTACTAAACTAAACTAATAAGGCTCGCTGCTTGATAGTGACTTCTTTCTTTGGTAGGATGAGAAAGACTACTTCAATGAGGAAACCCCGGAAACTGAGAGGCGCCTTTGGAAGCGTTGCGGTAACAAAAGCATCATCGAACTTTTGGAATCCACAGAAAAATTAAAGCTAGCTCTGTGATCTGCTTTCTATGTTTACAAGCTCTGCCTTCTGCTCCTCTCCCTATGGTCGAGCTCAATTACATCGAGCCTCCACTTTCTTGTACTAGCTGACTAAAGGCGAGCTACTTTTTAGAATTCTCTAATTAACTAAGCTCTTTCTTTAGATGGAGTTCCCCCTATGACAAAAATGCTTGCCCCTGAATGTGGATCTATTGGATTTTTCTTTGCCTTTAACAGTTTCATAATTCTTTCCTATTAGCGAGCTAGTGAAGTACCTCTTAGCTTAGGAAAGCGGGTTATATCAAACCAGTTTAAAAGCAGGCTGATGGGCAGTTTGAAGTTTCCCAAGGAAGGAATATTGAAAAGAGCAGGAGTTTTTTCCAGCAAGTTTGAAAGCCTTTAAGCATTCCGCGGTGCTTATGCACCTACTAAAAGTCTCTGTCCCTGTATCGTAAAACTATTAAGGAAACTTCTTTAATAAGCATAGCTTATCAAAATAGTATACAACTTGAAAGCGGACTGCTACAGTACTTATTTGATTTACATTGCCTTCCTTCAGCTATACTACAGAATGAATTGCTTTCCTTGGCTTTAGTGGTTTCAGCTTGACTTTGATTAAATTAATTGGGCATTTGCCCAATCACAAGAACAAGCGACAACCCCTTCTCTTCCTTAGTGGCACAAGCTTCATTTTCTATTCATAGGAGTTGTAATGAATTCCATTCTTTTTTAAAGCATAACTTTGGTTTTTGTCGAGCTATCCCTCACCTGGATCCAAATATAGATAAAAGTCTATCTGACCCTCATAGGAATCGAGGAAAGATAGATTTTAGCAGCTGGATAGTTCAAATAGTTATCCACTGTTCAAGCTTTAAAGGGAATAAGCAAATCCTAAACCACCCTTTTGAACAAAACTCTAGGAATTGATAGATAGCAAGAAGTTATGCCGTCACACTATATGGTTCAGGATGTTCTATAGCTTGATTTGATTGGCTAATCCTTAAAAAAAACCCTAATATAATAAAGGAAAAGGCATTTAGGACATCAATCCCGAGGGGAAGAAAAGAGGCACGACGAGTGATATCTCACTTATTAAAGCAAAAGCCATAACCCTAGATGCAGAGATCAACAAGCACTCCTAAGGCTTGGTGAGCACTTAGTTTTGAACTTTGAAATAGTTACCTTCTACATTTGATTTAGAGAAAGTATGCTCCTGGCTTGCCACCCAAAGAAGGGAATTCTATTGAATACAGTCCTCCGAGACTAATTTGTTTTCCGGTAAGGTAGCCCTATGATCTCAATAGAAATGTGTTGACAGAATCTCTAAACGTTGCTACTAGTAGTAAAGAGTTTAGGTTGGGAATGAGTGAAAAACTCATCATAGAAAAGCTACCAACAGAATTCACGCTTGCGCTTGACCTTAGATGGCTTTCCCGATGATGATTCACCAAAAAGTGCTGGTTTCTATATAGCTATGAGAATTCTCGCGATGACGGTGATAGCAGTGCGGTAGCAGATGAAGAACAGGACTCAGCTTAACTGTATGTTCTGTTATATGCCAAGTGGAAAACCAATAGGCCAATTCACTTTAGCATACCACTCTGGCAGAAAATAGTCTATTTGCCATAGGCGCCCTGTAAACTAGGCACTCTCCAAATGGTACTGGATTGAAGCTAGTCTACATTCAGCCCTTGGAATTTCATAATGACTCTCAAACTGTAGAAGGGGCCTCCCCATCAATTGGTATAAAAGTCAACTCTTCCATTCTAGGAAAGGAGTTGACAAACACTTTATTTCGGGCATTCTTGATTTGAATAAATCAGGTCAAAGGGCTTGGCTTAGTTCACCCTCTCTAGTACACCTTAGGACATTAGAGTGAGATGTCGGCCGTTCCACTCGTGAGTAAAGAACCTTTACCACTACTACCTACTAACTTCTCGCCTAATCCCTCAGGAAAGTTGACCGACTAAGGCCTCTTCAAAGCCGGATGGAGGATCACTTTTTCTTTGAACGAATCTTGCTCTCTTGTCTGCTTCTTCTTTTATTGACAATTCTTCTGTTGTCGTAGAGGGAAGAACTGGTCTTTCAGGGCCCCGACGGGTCAATGCGTTGGATTCAACCCTTCTTATGGACTTCCGCTGTCTCAGTTCATGTCTAGTTGGCTTCTAGGGGGAAACTGGCCTTTCATCATTCCATTCCTTACCTTCATTTCAAATAGACTTGACTTCTACGTCTCATTTCTTTCTTTTTTGCTTTTTTCAGAGTTTTGACTTGAACTTCCATGCTATTCCTTTACCTAGGTCCTCATGAAGGAAGGAAAGACAGTCTTCAGTTTTGTCACGAGAAGAAGGATAAAATCCATTCAACATTTTTAGACTCTAATATAATACCCATGGGTAACTGGTACGAAAGATCGTTTGTAGATTTCTTATTCATTATTTATCCCGCACCCATAGTCTAGTCAGGTTAGACTACGCTTTCTTAAGAGGAAGGGCACTGGAAAGTCAACATCAGCAATGATTCCCGTCAGGATACCCATGGAAGCGGGAGAACTACTTTGTAGTTCAAGAGGAGGACAAGTAATTAAGAGTTGTCTTGCTTGCATATCCACCATTTGAGTCTCCAACAATTATTCCAATAACTACATATCCAATTTGACTTATAGATTAAGATGCAAGCATACGTTTCAAGCTTGTTTGAGTAATAGCAATGAGATTCCCCAATATCATGCTAAGAATAGCTAGGATTTCCATCAGAAGATGCCACTCGTTTGCCATTCAACTTTTAGAATTTACCTTAAAATACAACTTACATAAATTCAATATAAACTTCAAAAGAAACTAACTCAAATCATTCAAATGTTCAACTTCAAAGTCCATACTCAAATATTCAAAGTCCATACCCAAGTTGAATAAAAATTATTAGCCTATTAAATAAAATTACAAGTTCAATAATATCTATAAGCATATTACCAAAAAAAAAAAAAAAAAGGAACAACACCATGACGAATGAATGAGTCTTCTTCTTCATTTTTGGTCTTCCACTTGTCAATGCCAGGAATTATTAGCCTATTAAATAAAATCATTAATATGCTCCAAATCTAATTCCTTATTTCAAAACAACAGAGGATGATAGGCTCTCTACAAAACAAATCATAAAAATTAAATATATTAATTATTTGAGCATAATTCATGTTAGATATGTACAATAAAAATGTTAGATATGTATAATAAAAAATTCATTTAATTACCTGACTTAATATTTTTACAAGCCTTTAACTCTTCAAGTTGTAGAGGGAGATCTAGTAACATAGAGTCGCCACGAATCCAATGTTGTGTACATATAAAGGCCTCAGAAGGAATCAATAATCTTCCCTCCTGTACTAAATGTAGATTCTGAAGCCATTGTAGATATCAGAACCACCAAAACATCTCGAACAATTTTTGATAAAGTGGTATATTTATAACCATTCATTTTCCACCAATACAAAATCTCAAAATCATCTTTATCTTCTATATATTTATCAAACAAATAAGAACTCAAATCATTCTCCATTTCCAATGAACTTTCTTCTTCTCTCAATCTCTTAAAAGTTATCCATGGATCATCTATTTCATCGTCCATATCATGATCATCTTCAACTATAGTGAAAGTATTTGATTGTTGAGAATCATTGGTACTACCTCGAGTGGAAGTTTTATGTGAGTTGTAAAAGTCATATAGACGATACAAATATACCTTCACACTCTCAACCCTATCCTTAACAACATCACTATCATAAATATTGGAAAGACAATAATTCAAGTACTTTAACTTGTACCGAGTATTAATCACCATAGCCACAAACATCAATATATTCATTTTTTCAAGTGAACCCAATACTTATCAAACTTTGTCACCATATTCATAGTCATCATACTTAGAACAGAATTGGTATTGTTTCTCCATTTGTTTAAAGCAGACTAAATTTTATTTATTTCCTTATAACCAACATTAGAAGTCACATAAGAAGATCCACTTATCATTGTAGTGGTTTCATATGATAAAGTAAACATGTATAAACTAGAAACAAACAGAATCATTAAGAACTCTAACTACACTTAATTTGAGTACAAAGCATGCTTAAAAAAAAGTTTCTATCAAAAAAGGGTTTCACAGTGTATACCTTTGTAGATTCACTTCAATTCCTTGCTGAATTCCAAGAGTTTGATCTCCAAATCTCTAGTAGACCACGAAAAGGAATATCTTTACTATTCTCAGCCTTAGATTGAGTGGTGAAACTATCAGTCGAGAGGGATTTAGAGGGTTTGAGCAACAAAACCCTAAATTAGTTAATTAGGGTTTTTTTAGAAACATTACCTTTGAAGCTCCCGAAACTCGTCTATCTCCGCTCGAACACGAACCGGACAACCACTAGAGCTGACCTACTATCATCTGGAGTCAGAACCGAGTTGTGGGACCCGATGGATGAAGAACCCTATAGAGAGAAAAAAATATGGAAATAGTAGAGTGAAAATTGGGTTGGGTTTGGATTTTTTCAGCCCAATTTTTAAAAACTAATTTTTGTAAAATGTCTAAAAGTTTTTAATCCAAAATGACAAGCCCATATTTATAGAAAATGGCCACGCAAAATTGCATGAAATAACTTCATAAAAACCCAACACTTAGAATCCACTATCTAAGTGGGCTTAATGTCTCCACTATAAGCCAACATCTAGCCCATTATTTTGTTAGTTGAATTATCCAACAAAAGTTTGGATTTTCCCACTAACTTTAGACAAAGGGCAAAATAGTTATTTGGTCAACGTCAAACTTTGACCAAAAAGTCAACATTTTGACTTTTTATGATTTTTTCCGTGTTGACTAATTTTGACCTCCCGAGCATGAATCCACATTCATTTTCTCGAAATTCAAATCACATTTGAATATAAGGTCGGTCAAAGTTTGACTTTTCAAAGTTAAAAGTCAACTCTTTGACTTTTTACATCTTTGACAATTTTGATTATTTACGAGCTTTTGAATATGAACATATTCATATTCTTGATATTTAAATCACATTTAAATATTAAAGCTGTATCTCTAAACTAAAAGAAACGACCACTATACCACATATACTTGTCGGTTTCTCTCTCTTCACCAGAATTATTCTATCATACTGTTCTATGTTTATTCCATATGAGCTAGTAGGGGAACCTAATGGACCTATAGATCATGGGCTCCAACGTTCCGAGATTAGCTGGCTAAACTCTTTAGATGGAGCTAATCAACATTCATTAACTCACGGGTCATTCCACAATAGTCCCGTAGTTGCACTTCCCTCACTATAAATATATTTGTGTCCATATGATATAACCACAATTAGTAAGCTAATCCTTCACAGGTTGTTTGTAATCTCGACTGGGTCATAAAAACCGTTTTACCCTCGAGACTACATCTTATTCCTTAAGTTCCACTGATCCTCTAATGAACAATTGGTTTAAGGTCCAATTTATAAACTGAACCCCTCTCAGGCCAATTAAAGGATGGGGCTCTTTGTTCAAGACTTGGATTCAGTACTAAAGGGAACAACCTATCTACTATCCCTATAACAGGTAGGAGTGAATTCCGTCTTGCATCCTATGTTCCCAGCTATCCACCTGATCTTACCCATGAAATGGGAGGCTTATTGGACCAGCGATAATGAGCTGTCCTCACCTATGCATATCTAAGGATAATTTCAAGTGAACAGGAGTTCATAGTTAGCTCAGGATTAAGATTAAGTTGCTTAGGTCATCAATTAACAAAATAGTTAGTTTTATACATTAAACGACATTTAGAACGTAAAAAGTGACTATTTCATGGTTCAGTCTTATGTAAACTCTTGACATAGGATGCCCCCATTTTCATGTCTCCACATGAATGGTTTAGGATCACATCGTTTGTACTAACTACAAAATGGGCTGCATCCATAGTGTCTCAGAATAAGGCGCCCAACCTTATTCATATACTATAGACCATTTTGGCTATATATTTGAACTTGATCCATATTTATGTCACTACATAAAGTTCAAACTTAAACTTAATAGCCTCGGAACTTTAGTTTATTGGATTCATGAATATAAAATTTAAATTTACTAAAGATTTTCAATAACAGCTTTATTGAACAAGAATATGATATTACAAACTACGAGTTTTAGGACATAAAATCCAACATATAGCTCAATGGTTGCACTCTCCTCACTATTGATATATTTCTATCCACTTGTTTTAACCATAATCAGTAAGTCAATCCTTCACAGGTCATTATTATTTATAGCTAGGTCAAAATTATCGTTTTACCCTTGTAAATACATCCTTCTCCTTAAGTTCCCATTGATCCTTTATTGAAAAATTGGTTGATAGTTCAACTAATAAACCATGATCCTCTCAGCATGAGAGGGCGAAGCCCCTTTGTTCAAGACTAGAAATCAGTACTTAAGGGAATAACCTATTTGCAAACCCTAAATCGGGTAGGAGTGAATTCCATTTTGTAGGACTATATTTGTAACTATCTTTCCGGTCTTATTCCCAAAATGAGAGGTTTGTTGAGCAGTGCTGTTGAACTACTCTCACCTATGAAGATCAAAGGTATCCCGAATAAACATGAGTTCATAGTTAGCTGAGGATTAAGATCTAGTTACCCTAGGCCATCGAAATTTAAATAGTCAGTTTTAACAGAAAACGGTCCTTATAAAGAAAAGTGAATATTTTATGGTCCAATCATATGCAAAACTCTTTTGCATAGGATGCCCCTACTCACATGTCTCCACATGAACGATTTTGAGATCATGTCGTTTGTATCAATATAAAAAGTAGGCCATATCCATAGTGTCCCCAGAATGAGATACGCAATCTCATCCATATACTTATAGACCTTTTTGGATACATGCTATAACTAGATCCTCTTTTATGTCTCTATATAAAGTTACAATATCATACTATAGTCATGGATTCGTTTATTTGATTTTATAACATAACGCAATTTCAATTTCAATACTATAATCATGGATTGGTTCATTGGATTTTATAATATAATATAATTTCAAATTTAATAACACTTTTATTGAATAAATCCTTCAATAATTTTTTTATTGATAAATAGAATATGTTTCCATGATTATGAACTGCGAGTTTTAGAACATTCCCAACAATCTCCCACTTTGACTAAAACTCCAATGGGTTAAAGATATATACAAATATATAATGTCGAGAAAAGAGAAAAATACAATAAACTAGGGCATCTATATAACCTTGACATTCTCCCACTTTACCTAGATTTATGACGTTCGTTGTCCTAGTCCGACCAGGTGACCCTCGAACACTTTAGCCATGAGGGCCTTTGTAAATGTATCAGCAAGATTATCATCAGAAGCTATTTTCGTGACTAACATGTCTCCTGTGCGTACTATCTCCCTGATGAGATGGTACGTTCTCTAAATATGTTTTCCGCGTTTGTGGCTCTTAGGTTCCTTTGAGTTGGCAACTACTCCACTGTTATCACAAAATAGGGTGATCGACAGATGTATATTTGGAACAACTTCAAAATCCATCAGGAACTTTCTGAGCCATACTGCTTCTTTAGTTACTTCACATACAACTACATATTCTGCCTCCATCGTGGAATCAATAATACAACTCTTTTTGATGGTTTTCCATACTATTTCTCCTCCATTGAGAATGTATACTGATCCTGATGTAGATTTCCTAGAATCTATATCAGTTTGAAAATCAGAATCAGTGTGTCCCATAAGGATCAAATCCTTAAGACCATACACGAGCATATAGTCCCTCGTTTTGCGAAGTTACTTGAGGACATTCTTAATAGTGGTCCAATGGCTATGTCCAGGGTTAGACTAAAACCTACTGATGATTCCAACTGTAAAGCATATGTCCACATGTGTACATAACATAGCGTACATCAAGCTCCCGACTGTTATGGCATAAGGAATTCTTTTCATTTCCTCAAATTCTTGAGGTGTCTTAGGACACTGTTCCTTAGACAAATGAATTCCATGGTTAAAAGGTAGCATACCCTTTTTGGAATTTTGCATGTTATATCTCGATAACATCTTCTCAATATAAGATGCTTGAGATAGCGCTAGCGTTATATTCTTGTGATTTCGAATAATTTGGATTCCAAGAACATATAATGCATCTACCAAATCCTTCATTTGAAATTGCGATGCTAACTATCTCTTTAAGTCAAAAGAATTATGTCTCATTCCCAATGAGCAGGATATCATCGACATAAAGGACAAATAAAGCTACAACTTTTTTTACTATCTTCTTTAAACATAAGGTTCATCAACATTTTGTTCAAAGCCATAAGATTTGATCGCAATGTCAAATCTTATATTCCAAGATCTAGATGATTTTTTTAATCAATAAATTAATCTATTAAGCTTGCAATTTTTTTCCTCCTAACGTTGTTCAATAAAACCTTCTGGTTGAGAGATGTAAATACTTTCGTCAAGATGACCATTCAAAAGGTTGTCTTGACATCCATTTGCCAGATTTCATAATCATAGAAACCAACAATGGATAAATGTATTCTTATTGATTTAATCATGGCAACGGGATAGAAGGTTTCTTCATAGTCTACCCTCTCTCTTTGGGTAAGACCTTTTGCCACAAGTCTGGCTTTATATGTTTGCACCTTACTAGTTTGGTCTCATTTTCTCTTGTAGATCCACTTGCAACCAATAGGTTTTACCCCATCTAGTTGATCTACAAGTTACCGGACAAAATTGTAGTACATCGACTCCATTTCTAGGTCCATGGGTTCTATCTATCAATCTCTATCTACATCTTCCATTTCCTGTTTAAAGGTCAATTGATCCTCTAAGCCATCATCAGGTATGATGACATGAGTTTTAGTTAAACCCATATAGTATTTAGGTTGTTGAATAACCCTCCCACTATGTCGAGGCATACTTATCTCATGAGAAGGGGAGGAACAACTCTTGTTGACGGACCAGTTTGATCAACAACTTTTGTTGATATATCTATAGATTCTTTGGACATTTCAACTAATACTAGTTTACTGCGAGGTTGATGATTTCTTATGTGATCTCCTTCTAAAAATGTAGCATTTTTTGATACAAATACCTTATCTTCTTCAGGATCATAAAATAGATCACCTTTTGTTTCTTTACGGTATCCTACCCATAAGCATATCTTTGAATTTTGTTCCAACTTCTTAGGGTTTTGCACCAACACGTGTGTCGGGCATTCCCAAATTCCGAAGTGACTTAAACTACCTTTACGTCCTCTCTATAACTTAGACGGTGTTTTTGAAACACTTTTTAAATGAACCATGTTCAGTATATGTAAAGCAGCTTGTACTGCATACTGCAAAAAGGATTGAGGTAACTTGGCATAACTCGTAATTGAACGAACCATGTCAACAAGGTTCGATTTCTCCTTTCTTCTACACCATCCTATTGTGGTGTACCAGGTGCTGTGAGTTGGGATTGAATTCCATGTTCTACTAAATAGTTATAGAATTGTAAATCCATATACTCACTACCCCGATCTGATCGAAGTGTTTTTATCCTTTTACCTAATAGGTTTTTAACCTCAGTCTTATAGTCTTTCAACTTTTCAAGAGTTTCAGACTTATGATGCATTAGGTAAACATAGCCATATATGGAATAATCATCAATGAAACTCACATAATATTCAGATCCTCCCCGAGCTTGAACATTCATCGAACCATAAAGATCTGAATGAATAAGTTTTAGAGGTTCTTTGGCTCAAGACCTTTTTCTAAAAAAAAAAAACTTTTAATCATTTTTTCTTCAAGACATGATTCACATGGAGGTAAAGATTTGTCTTCTAACTGGTTTAGATATGTGACCAAGTCTTAAGTGCCAAAGATAGGTGTTAAGAGAACTCTTTCTTTTCTTATGTTTAGTTTCTGCCATTTTAAATATCTCTATATTTAAAATGGCTTTTGTCTCAATCTGTTTTAACGCATACAAGTTATTTTCAAGTTTAGTTGTATGCATCTAAACACCTTTTGAACTAATGAACACTTCATTTATATCAAAAGTGACTTTATACATATGTTCCAACAAACAAGATACAAAGATTAAGTTCCTTTTCATTCATTTTCAAGTAAAATGTAAGAATCTCCAAAAACATAACTTGATATCTCACACTACTTCTGTTGAAATGACTTCACCTGTTCCCACCTTGAAAGTCATTTCATTTTTTCATAACTGCTTCCAGGAACTAGTTTCCTGTAAGAAAGTGCAAATATAATTAGCGGCGCCTAAATTTAGTATCCAGGTTAAGTAAGAACTTTCCAGTAAACATGTTTCTATTACAAGTAAATTGAATTTACCTTTATTTCCCATCTCAGCTTTCTTTTCTTCAAGATACTTAGGGAAATTACGTTTCTAATGTCTGTCGATGTTGCAATGGAAACATTTTTCTTTTGCAACATTCATCTTGCTCTTACCAGCAGGAGTTTGTTTCTTCCCTTTTCCCTTTTTCTTCATCTGGATACTCCTATCCTATAAAGATCCAAACTTCTTTTAAGAGGGTTTTGACCTAGATGAAGCACCCTTTTGAAATTTCCTTTGGAAACAACATTTGCTCCCTCTTCTTTATTTTTCATTAGAGATTGAAAAGTCTGGAGTTCATTGAGGAGAGTCGTCAAG
This sequence comes from Benincasa hispida, assembly GCF_009727055.1. Lineage (NCBI taxonomy): Eukaryota > Viridiplantae > Streptophyta > Magnoliopsida > Cucurbitales > Cucurbitaceae > Benincasa > Benincasa hispida. The sequence continues at coordinate 433,295 of NW_024064775.1, read as the reverse complement.
TTGTAATCAATGTTATTCATTATAGCATTTGTACTAAAGGTTAGAAAACTCTTCAGAACATATTCCATTATCATACTCACTTGACTCTTCTCGTTTATGATAGCCTCGTTTGCCTCCGCTATATTGAAGTGGACCATCATGTCCAAGACATGTTCTCTAACAGAGGTCCCCTAATTCATACATGAATTATAAATGTATTTAATAGCATTTTGTCGTGCTGATGAGGATGGCTGTCCAAGCATCCTTTGCAATGACTCCATGATCTTTCTTACAGTGACCATGGTTTCATGCTTTTTGGTAAGCACATCAGATATGCTTGCAAAATTTAGGCTCGGGCTTTTTCATTAACCTGAACCCATCTGTCATAGATATCTCGAACATTTCGAGTTGCATTAAGATTGGGAAAAGAAGGACGTTCTGATGGTGTGCCCGCGCAAGCACATGCATCAAGTTATAATATAGTAAAATGGCCAAGAGACCGAGTATCATCCTCTGGGAAATTGGTTTGACTCTTTTAGCTATTCAAACATCCTTCTAACTTTATTTAAGGGACTAGACTGTGATGAGAAACTAATTTATCTAATTCTAAAAAACAAGAAAAGATAACACTAGGGTGAAACTAGATAAAGACTCGTTTTAATGTATGATTTCGTTCAATGGATTAAACCCAAATTAATTATTTAGACCTTACATTGATTTCATGCAAATTATAGACCTAAGAGCCTTATGTCCAGGTATCATCTCTCGAGCTCAACCCTTTCTAATAACTAACCATCGTTCAAACTAATGGAAGAGACCATAGGATATGTTGACGCATTTCCTGTACCCACTTAGTATGAACTACTTCCCCTATTCACCTTGGTATTGACCCATGCAAACACTTTTCCAATGGAGCAGTTGCGGTAAAAGCAACACGAAGTCGAGCATGGATCTCATGGTGTGAACTCTTAGGGATATGAGAGCTAAAACTAATATATCATATATATTATTAATCTCCCACTGAAGTGTTCTAATTATTTGTGTATCTCTTGTACTTAGGTATATTTCGGCTAAAAAACATCATAAGTCTATGAGGTTTATCCAAGTATAACGTTTATATTTGGATTCAACCTATGATGTCTAAGTGATAAAACCATTTTATTACCTCAAACAAATCATGCATGCTCATAAAACCTGTTAACAATGCTCAATAACTCAGCTAAAATCCCCAGGTAGGAGGTGTTATGTAAGCCGTCAACTTAAATACCTCCAGCCTTAGACATGATTATAGACCTATTGCATTTGTAACCATGTTTAATAAGATAACGACCCATTTTAACTATTAAAACAAGTTATTATTAAACCTTAGTGAGCATGCATCTTATCTTTGTTATAGATTTTAAATGTCTAATTCATTTTATAACTTCTATAAATAAATAGACATACTATAACATATACTTAAGCATTCCACACATTAATATAACAATTATACGAATCTTATGAAACCCTACTCATGCATACTATATACATTATAACCAATTTATAACATATATCAATGCGTGAAACTTGCTTTTCTATGATGGAATTTTAAATCTACATGACATACAATATGCACATACAATATGCACATACAAGTTTAATTTAAATATAAGATACATCACATGCATAAAATATTTAAAGAACATTGATATGGACCAACATTGGCATCCTAAGCAAGAAATAAACATATTTATTACAAAATTAAATGAAAAAGAGCTTGAGAAAGCCTTTAGATCGCTCGAACTGACCCGAACCACCCAACTTGGCCCTCTAAAGCTTCTAAGAGGCTGAAGCAACCCTAATATGGTTGAATTAGACCCAAGGAAGCCGAACCGACCAAACCAAACTCTTTTTGTGAACTGATTCGCAAGTGCGCGTGTTTCTTGGTTGGGATGAGCAGCGTTGCAAGGCTCCATCCCACCATTGCGACACCTCAAGTTCGTGAAGAACAACGTTGCAACGCTGCCTGGCAGTGGCATATTCTCCAGTTTTTTCTTCTGAACTTGGTTGCTTCAATTTTCGATTACAACCTATTTTTACTTTATTGGCTGCAATAAAAATGCAGACCCTTAATCATACATTAAGGCTCATCAACCAAGAGCCAATTACAAATTTAACAACTGAATCAAAGAGAAATCTAATGCCAAAGTTGAATTAAAAATAATATCAGTCATCAAACATGCATTGCTATAAATTCACCCACTAAACACAAATTAACATTAATTGAGTGTTTAAATCATACTCTAATACCAATTGATAGAGTAAACATGTATAAAGCGGAAGTAAATAGAATCATTAAGCACTCTAACTATATTTAATTTGAGTACAAAGCATGCTTACAGACAAGTTTTTATCAAAATAGGGTTTCATAGTGTATACCTTCGTAGATTCACTTCAATTCCTTGCCGAATTCCATGAATTTGATTGCCAATATCTTGTAGACCACCAAGAAGAATTTCTCTACTATTCTCAGTCTTGGATTAAGTGGTGGAATCTCTCATTTGAGAGGGATTTAGAAGGTTTGAGAGATTTTGAAAACAAAACTATTTCTGCTTGAAAAAACTCAGAAAATCAGATTGCATGGACTTCAAAATTATGAATAATGAAGTATTTAACAAGTTCTAGCATGCAAGCATTCATACATTCAACTAATTGACACCTCAATTAGCATTAAGTGAGTGGGTTAGGTGATATATTTTGGAAAACTCCACTAACAACATCAAATGTTGGATACTTCCACTATAACCAATTTCAAATAAAAATAGTTTAATTCAATTTTTAATTTTATTATATTAAACTAAAATTCAATTTCCAAAATTGAATTTCTTAATTTGAAATCGATATAATTAAATAATTAATTTAACAACTTTAATTAATTAAATAATAATAATAATTTAATATCAAATATATTGTATAACATCTAATTTGAACATGAGTCCTATTCATGTAACCAATATTTAAATCAACATTTAAATATTTTAAAATCTTCAAATACGTTTAATTTTGATAAATTTAAATGTTAATTATATCAAATATAATTGTCCAAATACTAAAATTGAAATTGAACATTTCAAATTTGAACGCTTCAAATTTGCTAAATTTTCTAATCCAAAGTTTAATCTTTTACGACCTAGTAGAGGGACCTTATAGACCTATAGATCATGAGCTCCAATGATTTCAGAATAATCGGTTAAACTCTTTAATCCAAATTAATCAATATTCATTAACCACTAAGATACATCACTATAGCTCAATGATTGCACTTTCCTCACTGTAAATATATTTCTGTCCACTTGATTTAACCATAACCAGTAAGTCAATTCTTCACAGCTCATTCGTACTTACAACTAGGTCAAAATTACCATTTTACCCCTATAAGTACATCTTGCTTCTTAAGTTTTCACTGATCCTCTATTCAACAATTGGTTTATTGTCCAACTAATAAACCAGATCCTCTTTGTTCAAGACCAAAAACCAGTATTTAAGGGAAAAACCTATCTGCTAACAATAAATTGGGTAGGAGGGAATTTCATCTTGCAGGGCTATGTCCCCAACTATCTATCTAGTCTTATCCCTTAAATGAGAGACTTGTTGAGTAATGTTGTTGAACTACTCTCACTTATGCAGATCCAAGGATAATCCCGAATAAATAGGAGTGCATAGTTACCTCAGGATTAAGATCGAATTACCTCAAGTCATCGAATTTGAAATAGTCAGTTTTAATAGTAAACAGTCGTTATAAAGAAAATTGGTTATTTCATGGTTCGCTCTTATGCAAAACTCTTTTCCATAGGATGCCTCCACTAGCATGTTTCCACATGAACGATTTGAGATCGCATCATTTATGTATACAAAGTAGGTCGCATCCATAGTGTCTCTAGGATGAGGTAGCCAATCTCATCTATATACTTATAGACCTTTTTGCTATATACTATAACTTGATCTTCTTTTATGTCTCTACATAAAGTTACAATATTCATACTATTGTCATGAATTTTTTTATTGGATTTTATAATATAATGCAATTTCAATTGCAATAACACTTTTATTGAATAAATCCTTCAATAATACTTTTATTGATAAATAGAATATGTTTCCATGATTACAAACTGCGAGTTTTAGGATATTTTCAACACCATAAAACCTTTTTGAAAACTTAATAAACACACTTACAGTTAACAAACCAGATACACTTGGGGGCCCCAATCTTTTATTTCCATGGTTATCTTCCTCGAAGTAATAAAAAAAATCAGAGTCTTCTTTCTCTTCCTCTAAAATTCTAAAATCTTTCTCAAATTTAATTGCATGCTCAAACAGTAAATAAGTAGAATTCCACCTAATTGCCATGTCTAAATAAATAAGAGCCTTACACTGAATTTTTTCTTGTTTCACACAAGCTTTAAATCTTTCTGTTCTCCTAGGTGATGATCGAACATATATCACAACATTATGATCACTATCAATAGAATCATGCATATCTTTAAGTCCATCATTTACCATAAGATTAATAATGTGGGCACAACACCGCATGTGTAATAGTTCTCCATATAAAATAATAGATTTCCAACTTTTGAGTCTTCTCTTAACATAAAAAATAGCCATATCGTTAGAACTTGCATTATCAACGGTGATGGAAAAATATTTGTCAATCCCCCATTCCAACAAAAAATACTCTCAATCATCTTCCCAATAGTCTTCCCTTTATGATTAGCAACTTGACAAAAACTCAAAATCTTCTTATGCAAAACACATTCAGAATCAATAAAATGTGCAATGATGACCAAGTAGTTCACATTTTGTAGCGAAGTCCATGTGCTGGCAGTAAGACAAACTCTTTGATAGTTTTTAACTATAAATGATTTCAACTTTTTTCTCTCCTCAAGATAAAGCTGATATACATCTCTAGCAATTGTTACCCTCGATGGAAAATTAAACTTAGGACAAAAAACACTACAAAAGTGTCTAAAACCCTCAGTCTCAACAAATTTGAATGACAACTAATTCATAATTATCATCTTAGTGCATGCTTGTCTACACGCTTGTTAGCTAAATAATGTCGTCACAAAATTACTAGCATTGACTCATTTTTAATCATTCAGGAGTTAGGGTGGTTTGTCCTTTTTCTTATTCTATATATGGATACTTTTTACATTGATTTCTTAAGTCCTTTCATAAAGTACTAGTTCCACAAGTATTATTGTCACAGGCGTAATCTTTACCACATTAGTTACACCTGTACCTAGCTCCATCATTAGCACTTGCTTCCATTTTTGTGAAATGATCCCATACAAAAGAAGTTTGTTTATTAGGTCTCTTTCGGTTGGACTTGGGAGGTAAGGGGGTATATCTTTTGGAGTTTTGCTAACATTATGAGGGGGAGGAGGAGGAGGTGGTATTTCATTATTATCTGTTCCACTTGCATTACCACTAATGCTCTCCATCTAAAAAATAAATGAAACTAGTAAACAACTAACTTATACCTACCTATACAATTAAAAAAAAAACAAACAAACACTAACTACTCAATTAACTCAAAACAACCCATGTATAAAGATCAATCACAGATAAACGGCCCATGTACACAATAAAATTAAAATATTTTACTCACACTGAATGGTGATTCTATCATGTTTAATTCCGTGTTCATTGTGACTATTGGGCGTGTTATGCACTAGTTTATTGTTTGTGTACTTTGTATTTAGTATGACTTTTACATTGTACGCCCTACTAGCTTTAGGTCAAGTGGGAGATTGTTGGGGTTGATGCCCTAAATATCATAGAGTCCATAGTTTGTAATTGTAATGTACAACTTATTTATGTAATAAAATATATGATGTTTTATTCCAAAATTAGTTGCATGAACCACAAACCAATAAACTAACATCGAATATTATCTTTGTAGCTTAAACATGTATGTAGAGACATACAGGTGGATCGTGTTTAAGTGATAACCTAAATGGTTTGTAGTAGAAGGGTAAGGCTAGGTACCTTATCTTGGTGACACTACGAGTATGGCCTGCGTTGTAGATGTTACAATTGTGGTAAAGTACTACAAAATATCCAATCTTGATCATCAATGTGGAGACATGTGAGCAGGGATATTCTATACAAAGGAGTTTGTATAAGACTTGATCATGGAATGTTTAGTCTCATTATATAACGCCACTCATAATAGAGACTTTCATTTCACCTGGATAACCATAGGTAACATGACCTGAATCCTGAGTGATTTGTGAACTCCTGCCTATGAAGGCGGTCCTTTGATTTTTATGGGTGAAAGTGGCTAGATCGCCGACTCAACAAGCCTGCCACTTTGGGGATTAATCTGATTGGGGAGTTGGGAACACAGCTACACAAGATGGAATTCACTCCTTCCCCAATGTCGGGACAAGTAGATAGATTGTTCCCTTAAGGGTTGATTCCAAGACTTGAAAAATGTGGCGCCATACCTTATCTTAGCCCGAAAGGGGTTTGATCATAGTTGAACTGTGATTTGTTGTTCATAGAGGGATTGGTGGTACTTAAAGAGTTAGATGTAACTACAGGAGATAAACGGTAATTTTGGCCCAACTGTACTTACGAGAAATTTGTGAAGGGTCATCGTACTGTTGATTGATTATATATTTAATGGATACATAAATATATCTATAGTGCGAAGAGTGCAATTGTTGGTCTTTAGCGGAGTGTCGAACAGTTAACGGATGGTGAGTAATTTAATTAAAGGAGTTTAATTAATTATTCACGTACAGTTGGAGCTTCAAACAACAGGACCATGAGGTCCCCTTTGTAGCTCAACGAGAATTAATGAGAATCAATTTTTTGATTAATTTGAATAGTTCAAATTAATTAAGTGAATTAATTATATGTGATATAATTAATTTAATTTATATATGATATAATTACTATAATGTATATGATACATTATAATAGAATGTTTATTTGAGAGGAAATAAATATTTGAATATGATTCAAATATTAATTATATAAATTTGATTCATATAATTAAATTTAATATAAATGAGATTTATAATAAATATCTTTGTTGAGAGAATAGAAACTATAGGTTATATTATATTTGATACAATATAGAATCAATAGGTTGTGTGATATATTTGATATAACATATAGTTTAACATATATATATATATATTATGATAAGGTAGTTATCTTATAGATATATATTGATTTATGAAAATAATTTAATTTAATTTAATTTAATTCAAAAATCATTTTGGGAGGGAGTTGTAACTCTTTTCTCCCTCTTTTCTCTCTAAAAACATGGTAATGGGAAGAAAAAGAGAGAGGTTGTTCTTCATCTTCTTGGTATGTGGTTTTTTACACAAGAGATAGATACACAGAAAAGTTTTGTGAGAAAAAAATTGAATATCAGTTTCTTCCTCTCAATACTCTCATATTCCATCTTTTCCAAAATAGCCAGAGCCCATAAAACTCATGGATTCTCATCCAGAGAATAGAGTGGAATCTTTCATGGTGGTATTTTCGTTGACGATTAAAGGGTTTGAGATTGATCGTGACAAGATTCGTAGAAGGAATTTCATGAAGAATAGTTATTTAAGGGTAAAGTTTCTTAAACTTTTTTTTCTTGTTCTCTGTTTTTTAAAGCATGCCAGAAATATTTTTTAAAATACCTAATCTGTTTGTTTTTGCTATAAAATTTATCTAAAGTGACATTGATTCCAGGAAATGTAATGAAATCACTTTATAAACCATAATTATCAATAACTATCCCAGAGCATGTAAAATTCTTATACTTTACAACCTTTCTACAGCATAATAATAACTACTTAGGGACATGCTCTCTACAATCTTTCTACAAGCAATGCTACATGTTAGATAAAAATAAAGGTATACCACCATAAGCAATTATTTCATAAATATACTGGTACATAAAGTTACTTTACCATTCACAACATTAAGGGACTCTTCTGTCTCCTAGTAGGCCACTTCGTGTAACCTGCCCTACCGCTGAGGTCGTCCTGCTCTCTTTCTCGATTTTCTTCTCTTGAAACCCTTCCTCGGGCTTTTGAGACACTAGGCTGATCTACCATCTGTAAAATCATTATGTGTTCTGTCTGAACTCCTCGACCTAGCTGGGGGCGTTCCTTCTTAAAATGTCCTGCCTGTTCGCACTAGAAACATACATTTTTCCCTCTGTAACATGTCTCGATGATGCTTACCACAATTCGTACATAAGGATTTCTTGCCCATACTAGCTACTAGCTCGGTAGGATGCCAAAACCCTGATCTATCACCCATACTAACCACAGGTCTTGGATTTTTCCTTCTTACACTATGTTGACTTGTAGCTCTCTGTCTCTTCCCAACTGCTTGACCAGAAAATGGAGGTTTAGAACTTTCACCTCTTGACTTTGCAGAAGCTCACTGTCGTTCTTCCTTTCCAAATTCGCTAGAACGGACTCGACACTTTCCGCCAACCTCTTGGCGATACTGTTAAATATTCCGTCTTCTAACTGAGGATCTGTTCCTGTCTGCATAATCCTCGACTCCCTGTCTGACGTCATTTCCTGATTTATCGGTTCTTTACCTTTCCTTCACTAAAATATAGATTCCCTCGAATATCGGAACTTCTAAAGGTAGGGTCAGGGTCCCCATCTGCTGTCTGACTGCTCTGCATGCCACTTCTTCTCAGCATCCTTTCCTAATTATATAGTCACATGTTAGGAACTTACGTTAAGAGACCTAGACTCATGCATGAACTCTCTCTCTATTCCCAAAATCTTATGCTCTGATACCAACTTGTCACACCCCGCTCCAGATTACCCTCTTAACCTGGATGGAATGGTGACTGCAGCAGTTACCAACCCTTTTGCTGGCACTTACTGCCTATCTAACCTGTTAAATTTTGCTCAAAACCCTGAATACGTACATATCATCAATATACGAACATATTAACTCAGAACTTAACACATTTACATTACAGGGTTTCGCAGCATTGTTCATACCTGAATATTACAACTTAGTGAGCCCCATCTAAAATACTAGTTGACAACTTTGAATTGCATTGTGCTGTGCATGCATGATAATGTGCTACAAGCTCATGTTGCCATAAACTTGTAATGCTAAATTTGATCTTATACTATGTAATTGCTCATGCACACTTTATGCGATACTACTTCTAGATGTATGTGTTGTTAGCTATATGCTTTTAGTATGCTATGGAGTAATGCGTTGTCACATGTTTCCTTGCGCTGAAACCAAGTATAATTCCAATGCAAGTTTCTCAGAGTAACCCAAGATCGAACACAGGGATTGTTGTCGCTAATGTGTTACGTTCGTGATACATGCAAACGATTTTACAATTAATAAAGATTGTGTGTTTGTACAGGAAATTAAAGTGCGATAAACATAAAATGCGTTGGTATAATAAAGGTGCAATAAAAGTAAATCCTACACTATTATGAGACAAGATACAAGATACATGATACATGATATTGAGTTCGAGACTAACTGTGAAGTTTATACAAAGGATCGTGGTATGCGATAGCAAGTCTTTGTAGATGAATCATTAATAGAAAGAATAACTAGTAAAAACATTGAAAGTTAGTTAATTGCGTTAAAGATGTAATTAAGGTTCCGTTTTCCCTTGGCGTACACCTCTCGGTGATCGGCCTTGTTCCCATATCTCTATGGTGAAACAAGGATGAACGTGATGAACGCAAGGTTGCTTCCATCTCTGGAAGTAATTTTCGCTTTAGTTAACGCATTCTTCCAACCCTCTCTCGATAGGCAGAATAGCATCTTCACTTCTACTCTCACAGGTGAAGATGCCGTCTAGTATGCTTTCGCTAAACATAATTATTTCCTTAACATAGATTAATTTACTTGATAATTCTTACTAATTACCCAGGGAATTAAAAAAACATCATGGAGAAAGTGAATCGTGGATGAACGGAAATAGGCAGAGAGATGATAATGGAAATGTTCGATATAATTAATACTAAGATTAAGCGTCTGATACATGGTGTGAATGATAGAGATTAAGAAGATGAGTACAAGTGATGAAAAGAGATAGAAACAAATATAGAAGAGTGTCAACGTCTTGACACAGATCTAGACGGAAGTTTGCTTCCCGGCGTGTGGAATGAATGGAGAGAAAAGCTTCCCTCTCAGGCTTGCTCGTCTGGTAGAAGTGACCTTTGTACAGAGCTTCAACGGCAGGGATTGAAAGGATTCTTTGCCCGGAGACTCACCTCTCGGCTTTGTCTCTTAATTCTTCCCAGATCTACTCTGATCAGGCACTCAGACCAGTCTCTCTCTCAATATTCAAGTATCAAATATGCCCGTATCAAGTATATCTTGCAATGGAATTGCATAGGCTATTTATAGGCGAAGCTTTGACTCTTTGCATTATGGACCCCACTTTATTGTTAAGGCAATTCCTGAAATAGTGGAGTGAATATTTCTTCTGTTACGCAATCAATCCTGTCAGAAATACACAACAGTCAGGTGTACACACGTCTGAATCCTCCACAATTGCGTTGCTTTTTACATCTTCGATCGTTTGCCTGCATGCGATGTTGTTTTTTATTATCGCATGTGGTTGAAGTTAAGCTCTGGATCGATTGTCGCATGCACCGTCATTGCGTTGATCGTCTCTTCATTATTGATTGATGGGCGCAATGCGACGAAGATGCATTGTTCATTTCATCTTTGAGTCATGAACGCATGTGGGGACTTGATTTCCTGCAAAACAGAATTAAAACATCCTTTCTACCATCGCATTGGTGTCAGTGGGTGTATTTACGACAATTTATAATTCTTGCATTTCTTCCAATTTTCATACTTTCGACGCAACTTTTCTCAATATCTAAATAAAACAATATAAATAACTTGTATTTCTACAAGTTATCACACCCCCAAATTTAGATATATGCTTGTCCTCAAGCATATCTTCTACTAAGGCAATAATGCTCAATTCTTATCCTAAATTTTGCGCCGATTGGTTGCTCCGAATGCTCCACCTAGGCAATATTACTTGACAACGCAATTTCCTTCTATCCTTGATAATTCATAACAAAGCCCTACTTTATTCTTCTATTCAACAAATCTCTGCTCAAAAGTTCCTTTCTAGTTTTAAAAAGAATGTTTACCTCTTCTTGTAAAAACAACTTGATGCGTCCGTATGGGGTGGTCAAATTTTTGCATCATTTATTAGAGACTGTTGATCATGGTTACACCCTTCGTTTTGGCTTGTTCCCACGGGTGTCATGCGAACATCCAACTACGGTTGTGTGCCAATCTCAATTTTTAACTCATGATTTCCAGAGGAGTTGTCTCTTGTATTCTTTTATTTTTCTTTTTCTCATTTTTCTCTTTTCATATTGCGTCGTTCTTGGAAACCCACCTTCATTTTGGCTTGCTCCCACGGGTGTCATGCGAACATCCAACTACGAGCAGATTCCTTTCACGACTTAACTCTTATCACGTTGGGATTGTTTTTGGGATTTCCCTTGCACTGACATTTTTGTATGATTTTGTTTTTATAGAAATAATGGATGCATTTTCCTAATAACCACATCACTTTGATCTCATCTACTCAGACCTTCCCCACCCCCAAATTTAGAGATGCGCAAGGTCCTCATTGTGTTGTTTGGACAGAATAGACAAACACTTAGACAAAATTTTGAAAATAAGGTTTGAGCAGAATTTTGAAAGATAAAAGGTAAAGTAGTGCTATAGCTATGAATTAACTAAGTGTTAGTCAGAAAGTACAAAGTGTGGGAAATGTTACTAAGTATATGCATATCATACATCATGGCAGCGCAATAAATAATGCAAAATAAAAGATCAAGAATATTGCAAAAATTGACAAAGTATGATGAAGAAGAGGCTAAGGCATATGGAGAGAATTGCTACTTAGTTGTATTAAAAATTAACTAAGTATACAAATAATTACAAATATCGCAATAAAAACTCTTGCATGTCAAAAGAATCAAAGGATTAGCTTCTTTACAAATAAAAATAATGAATTGAAGTAAAAATAAAAGAATGACCGCAATTAAAAGTAAATTGTAAACTATTGAGGAGGAGGAGGTTCCAGTGGAGGGTTTTGGTGAGGTACGCGAGGGGCTTCTTCAAAGTGTAGATGTTATTGGAGATGCAGAGGCACCATAGGACCATAAAGATATGCAGTCAAGAAATTAAAGTACTCATGGTTGCGCTCCATTAGTTGCCTCTAGTTTAGGTGGATCGTATAGATGTTGTGTTGAATATTAATCATCACCTGCCTGGTCATCGCAGCATTGCGTTGTAAGTCTTCTACTCGCTCGTTTACCTCATTTATTCTTTGGCAGAAGAAGTCTTGTTGTTGGGAGAAGATTTCATGTTGTTGGGCAAGAAGGGTTCACATATCGGCTAATTCAGCAGCTAAGGAGGCAATGGTGGGTTGTGCCTACACTGTTTCACCAACATCGTTTTGGGTTTGGGTAGAGGTGCCTTCACCCAAATCGCGTGGGTCTTCAACATGCGGTGGTGGTGGGGAAAGTTTCGGTGATGATGAAGGTGATGATGGGGCTACTGGATATGCGATTGGAGAATCAGAGGTAAAGAGAAGGTTGGTGAAGTGCTCCAGAAGTGAAAAAGAAGGTTGTGCGAGAGGGCTTGAAGGGTAAATTATCAAAGGAAAAGGGTCCAAGGTCTCTTGATCTTGCATTGGTGATTCTTGGACTTTCTCCTTTCCTTTGTCATCTGTGCGCTGTTTCTTTGGCCTGGGTTGTTGCGGCACATTTAAATTAATGGTGGGCCTCTTTAATGGGAGCTCGGGCCAATGTAGGGAGTCTTTGAGGAGCATCCTCAGGATCATGATATTTATGAGGCCATGAAACTCTGGCATGGGTTCTTCCTCAATACCTTCTTCTAGTGATAGGCATAAGCTTGAGACCATCCATGGGAAGAAATACTGACCTCTTATATGCCCCACCAAAGCTTGAAGCTGTCTTGCAATCAATTGGCCCACATCAATTGGAATGCCGCGCGCAATGCAGTATGTGGCCTTGACACGATCCCTTGAAACTGTTTTGTCATGCGTCGTTGGGATCAGCCACCGTTTAACCAAATATACCCAAATTGCTCGGTTGCGTCCACTTATTGCTCGGTTGCGTTAATGTCTACAGCGCATCTTTCATCTACTCTTCGGTAGGATCATCAATGATTTTTTTACCCAGTGCATCTGGGTTGTCCTTCATCAAGTATAGTTCATTGATGTCCTTTGCGTTGAAAGACACCATTTCCTCTTTCATGGTCACCACATCCTTGGTGCCATGTAGCCGTCCATTGTACAAGTCTCGCACTACCTTTGGAATGACGATGGCTGGGCACTGGAAAAATGTTTCCCATCCATGCTCTACTATAACGCTCGTAATCAAGTCTGGTAATGGTGTTGGCACGGGAAAAAATCCCATCTTCATCAGCATATCATCGTTTTCTCTCTTCTTCGATGGACGACCCTTAGCTAACGCGGGCTCACTGCTTTTTACAACTACTTTGCCCTTTTTTTTGGTCAATGCAAGGCGGGATTCTTGCCTTTGTTTCCTTTCCCTCTCCTTGCGTTGTTCCTCCTTCTCCCGTTCAGCAAGTTCTTTGCCCTTCTTCTCTCTTAAGCGTTAAACGTTCGCTCGGCGCCTCTTCTCCTTCTCCTCTTTCTTTTTCCTTTCTTTTTCTGCCTTTCTCTTCCTTTCTTCTCCTTCCTCTTCTCTCACTTCTTTTTCAAATTCTTTTTCAAACTGCTCGGAGGCCAGCAAAATGTGTTGTTCCTCTTCGAGCCTTCTCTTTTCTTTTTCTGCCGAAATCTCATTGTTGTGGCGCACCTCTTCATCTTGTAATTTTCTTCTTCGACTACCTTCTGCGATGATTAGCTGTGCCCTGAACATTTTCTCTTACTTCTCTTCCTCCTCTTTTCTCCTCCTCTCTTACTCTTCTAACGCATCTATCAAAATTGGTGGGTCAATGGTTGACCCTTGTGGCGCATTCTCCTTGCGACGCCACATCAAGGGGGTGATTTCTGCATCTTCTCCCTCATCAGTCGCAACCGTTTGGGATGTTTCAGGTTGCGCTGATTCTCTCAGCTGTGCTGACTCCCCCTTGTCCTCCCTTACGGAGGTGGATTCTTCGTCAAGTTATGGGCTCTCAGCCCTCTTTCTTCACTCTTCCTCCTTCTTCAGGCGCTTTTCCTCCCGCCTGCGTTCCTTTCTTTCACTCCTTTCTTTCTTTTTCTTTTGTTGGGCCTCCTCATCTCCTTCAGCCCCATTCTCTTTGATCTTCTTCTCTGCCTTGATTCGATGGGCTTGCTCATCTTCTTCAGCCCTCTTCTCTTTAATCTTCTTCTTCTTCTTCTTCTTCTCAGGTACTTCTAGCTGCTTCTCTATCACCACTTTCTCCAACGCAACTCTGGAGGGTCTTTCACAGGACCAAGGAATAGGTCACTCTTACTTTATAACGTTGTTTACTGTATAAGACTGACTATTTCACCTAGATGACCTAAGTAACTCGATCTTAATCTTGAGTTAACTATGAACTCTTGTATATTCGAGATTGCCCTTAGATTTTCATAGCTCAATAGGGTTGGCTCAATAGTGCCGGCTCAATAAGACTCCCATTTCAGGGGTAAGACTGGATAGATAGCTGGGGACATAAGGTGCAAGACGAAGTTCACGCCTACCCGATTTAGTGATAGGAGAAAGATTGTTCTGTTAAGTACTGAATCCAGGTCTTAAACAAGGGGCCCCACGCTCTCACTGGGCTGAGAGAGTTTGGTTTAGTGATTGGATCACAAACCAGTTGCTCATTAGACGATCAATAGGGACTTGAGGAATAAGACGTAATCTCCTGGGTAAAATAGATATTTGACCCAACCATTATTAGGAACAACCTGTGAAGGGTCGACTTGCTGATTATGGTTAAATCATGTGGACATAATCTATCTACAGTGAGGGGAGTGCAACTATGGGCTTTAGTGGAGTGACTCGTTAGTTAATGAATGGGGATTAATCTGGTCTAATGAGTTTATCCAATTAATCTCGAATCGTTGGAGCCCATTATTTGTAGGTCTGCGAGAGTCCCCTACTAGCTCGTAACGGACTAGCTCTAGAATAGAATGATAAGTTAATTTGAAACGTTCAAATTAGAATTAAGGGAATTAGTACTTATATGAGATATAATTACGTGTTTAATTTGAGAATTAAACGGAATCGGAGAATTTATATATTTAAATATGATTTAAATTTATAAAGATGGATTTGTGCAAAAGTTAATTTAATATTTTATATTAAATTAATTTTATTTTTTAGTTTTAAAATCAAATTTTGATTTTTGGACATAAAATTGGAAAAGAGAAAAAAAAACAAAACACTAAAATAGAAAATGTTGTTTTCCATTGTCCATCACCTAAGTAGCTCACACAAATAACATTCTCTTTACCTTGTCTTCTCCAAGCATGAGCCGAAACTCATGAAACTCTCTCCTTTGCATGTTGATCTGCAATATAATGAAGAGATTGTAGTGAAAATTGGGCATGCAATCTATAGAGAATTTTAGAGAAAATTCCAGTTGAAGAAAGGGTACACCACCAAGGTTGCTGTTGTGAGCGTTTCTTCTTCATCCCTTGATTCAAGCTTGTTTTTTAGTCCCACAACTCAATCTAGAGCACCAAGAGAATAGTGGGGAAGATCTTGAGGTGGTCTACAACAAGATTCGGAGAAGATAGCAGCTGAAGAAGGAGCTTTGAAGTAGTTCTACAAGAGGTATATCTTGAAACTCACTTGTTTTCTGCAAGAGCATGCTTTATATTTTGCAAAAATCATTGAATTAGAGTGCTTAGATGATCCTTGTGCTTCCGATGTTGCTGATACAATCCTACATAAATCCCATTTCCTAATAGAAATATACACGCATTGTGACAACAAAAACAATCAAATCCAGACAAAACACATTTCCTGATCATACCAATATTTCAAGTACAACCTATATATATATAATCATATATATATATATAGAAATCAATCATACAAACGATGGAACAACCACTCACCTTGGTTAGGAACTTTCCTCTCCGAAGTTCCTTAGGTTTCCTTGGTTTCCCTTTTTGAACCCTTAAAATCTTAGCTCAAAACTCCTCGTGGTTTGGCCAGAATACTCAAATCATTAAGACTGGCCCAAGATTACCCGAGAGCTCGACCATTTTGTCTTTTCCTAACTGTCCAGCCTGATTCCTTGAAATTTCTTCTCCGGTAGTCCTATCTTGAAAATTAGACTCTCTCAGCTTTTTAGTGTCTTTAAAATCGCTCCAAACGCAGGAGTAGTTTGGGAGAACTGTTCGTCTCAAGTTGATGCTACTTCTAGATCTTACTGTCTGCCAGCATCTCCTCCTCTTGGAATCACTTGACCAACGTGTGGTCTTGCTACCAATGCATGCATTCCTTCATCAACACATAGTTTCCTCCCAATCGGCCCTCATAAACTCTTCCTAATGTCCTTTGAAGAGAATCCGAGTTATGATCTGAAGAGAAGTCCTTGGCTCTATTTATAGGTGTCTAAAGTCTATCCAAGGATGACACCTCCTACTTGGCTACATGTCCAAGTGTCCTCTCTTCCTTATGCCAACGCAGCTCCTTGCCACATCCAGCTTGAAGTGTTAG